>NC_084732.1:43560283-43790283 GCF_033978785.1 Entelurus aequoreus | reverse complement strand
GCAGTTTGAATACTGTTAGGCTTGGTCTTGAATGTGACCAAAAGTGATTTTCGTAATTTCTGAACGTACAAATACATATAAACTCAGTTTTCCATATAAGTGTCACACAAGAAATGAAATGGAACAATCACTGTGAGTTTATCTGACTATTACATGCTGAACTAGTGTGGTTTGAGTAGCGTTTGGTGGCCATTTTAGCGTTTTTCTACCTCGAACATCCCAGTAGGAAACCATTTATTTGTGCTCCTAAGTCCCCTGAACACAGAAAAAAGCAGTGAGTAGATCTTTATTAGTAATTGATGCAGAAACCACTGAGATAAATGGTCTTGAAAATAAATTTATAATTTATACTCTGTCGGAATGGCGGGATGTCGGAACAGTTCAAACATTCCGTTCCCGCGCCGTGTGAGAACAGGAGGAGGGGAGGGGGGAGGAGCAAACATATAAAAGCACTCGCATAGCAGCCTTCTAAACCATTTCCCTGCTGCTGTCTCTGCTGCTGTTTGTGATATACTCTCTCTCTCTCTCTCTCTCTTGTTTCGAGTTTGCCTTCTAAACCATTTCTCTGCTGCTGTTTGTGATATACTCTCTCTCTCTCTCTTGTTTCGAGTTTGCCTTCTAAACCATTTCTCTGCTGCTGTTTGTGATATACTCTCTCTCTCTCTCTCTCTTGTTTTGAGTTTGATGATGCCAAACCACAAGACGTTCTCTGTCCAGGAGGTTTTGGATCAGGTTTTTAGTGAAGAGGTAGACATAGAGGAAAATGTGTCTGAAATCGAAGACAATGTTGTGGAAGACCCTGATTATGGGGCATCGTCCTCTGATGAGGATGAGACCCTTGATGCTGAAGTTCCTGTCAACACTGGAACACCAGCAGACATTTTCCTGTCCAAAAATGGAAAGTTGTCGTGGTCCCCTGCCCCACGTCAACGGCAGGGTAGACTTAGCGCTGGTAATGTCATCAAAATGGTTCCAGGCCCAACCCGATATGCGATTAGCCGTGTCCAAGACATAAAATCTGCATTTGAGCTCCTCATGACACCATCAATTGAGAACCATGTACTCTTGATGACCAATTTAGAGGGGAGTCGTGTGTTTGGGGACAGTTGGAAGCCAATCGATGCAATTGACTTGCAGGCATACATCGGGTTGCTCATTTTGGGGGGCGTGTACAAGTCCAAAGGCGAGGCAGCAGAAAGCCTGTGGAATAAAGAGACTGGAAGGGCCATCTTCCCAGCCACCATGTCTCTGAAGAAATTCCATATTATGTCTCGTGTCCTACGGTTCGATGACAGAGAGAAAAGACAGGGCCGGAGAGAACATGACAAGCTGGCAGCTATCCGGGATGTATGGGACAAGTGGGTTCAGCAACTGCCATTGCTTTACAACCCAGGCCCACATGTGACTGTGGAGGAATGTCTGGTGGCGTTTCGTGGCCGCTGTCCATTTAGACAGTACATCCCGAGTAAACCAGCCAAATACGGCATTAAAATATGGGCAGCATGTGATGCCCAGTCGAGCTATGCCTGGAATATGCAGGTCTACACCGGCAAAGCCCCTGGGGAAGCACCTGAAAAAAATCAGGGCATGAGGGTTGTCCTGGACATGGCTGAGGGACTGGAGGGGCACAATATAACGTGCGACAACTTCTTCACCTCCTATGCCCTTGGTGAAGAACTCGCAAAGCGGAAAGTCACCATGCTGGGGACAGTCCGCAAGAACAAGCCAGAGCTTCCCTCTGAGCTTGTTGCAATCAAGAACAGACAGGCTACATCCTCAGTGTTTGCCTTCACTGAGAACGCCACAGCTGTTTCGTATTGCCCCAAGAAAGGGAAGAACGTTGTGCTCATGAGTACGATGCACAAGGATGCCCAGCTCAGCACCAGGGAGGACAAGAAGCCACAAATGGTGTTGGACTACAATGCCACAAAGGGTGGTGTTGACAACCTGGATAAAGTCACAGGCACGTACAGCTGCCGACGCATGACTGCACGATGGCCCCTTGTTGTATTCTTCAACATCATCGATGTGAGTGCCTACAACGCTTTTGTGCTTTGGAGGGAGATCAGTGAAGGCTGGAACAGCGAAAAGCTGTACCGGAGGAGGCTGTTCCTGGAACAGCTGGGGTACGCGCTGGTGCAACCCCAAATTGCACGAAGAGTTGTCCTACCAAGAGCCTCAGCGGCTGCTGTGGTGATAGTGGAGGATGTTCAGAGGGAGGCACACACCTCCAATCCTCCAGTGGCCAGAGGGCAAAAACGAGGCAGGTGCCAGATCTGTTCCACTAGGAACGATAACAAGACAACTAATACATGTGGGGGATGTGGCAAATACATCTGCAAGGAGCACATCCGTTGTGGATCATGTGCCCAGTAGTGCTTTACCCTTTCTTGGAGAGTGGGGGATGAATATTGCCATTTTTCATTTGTTTTACATTTCTTGAGAGAGGTAGACTCTAGGCTACTTTTTGCAGTCTGTGAAAAAATAGGAGTGGCAGACTTTTACAGTATTTTAGTTTTTTTGAAATAAGACAATATTTTTGGTAAATAGCCTACTGTCTTGTTATTTTTTTCTTCAAATATGGACACTCCAAATGGCCGGCCAATGGTCAGATATTTGTTGTTGTTGAAAAAAAACAAAACAAAAAAAAAAAAAATACAAAATATAAAGAGTAATAAAAAAACTTCCCCCATTGAGGATTGCCACCTTATCCTGGTCAGAGGGTTTGTGCTTGACCCTTTCTTGGAGAGTGAGACGAATATTGTTATTTTCAAATGGACACTCCAAATGGCCAACGGTCAGATATTTGTTGTTGTTGAAAAAAAAAAAAAAGAAAAAAAAAAAGAAAAAAAAAAAAAGTTATAAAAAACTTCCCCCTGGAGGATTGCCACCTTATCGTGGTCAGGGGGTTTGCGTGCTTCCATGACCCTAAGAGCTATAGCTGGTCTTAGGGTAGAAGCCTGACTAAGTGCAATCTAAATGGCAAAAAACAACAACAACAACAACACCATACAATTAATACAATTCGGTCACATTCAATGATGGCCGCCTAACAGTATTCAAACTGCGATAACTCGGTCTAAGATGGTTGGATTGACTCACAATTTGTTTCTTTGTGTTCAGGGGACCTAGGAGCACAAATAAGTGGTTTACCACTGGGAGGTTATCTGGGGGGGGGGGGGCGTAGTGTGCCAAAAAATCAATAAAAAACGGTCAAATTTGACACCAAACGGTATTCAAACAACAATAATTCAGTGTATGATGGTCAGATCGACTCAGAGTTGACTTCTCTGTGTTCAGAAGACTTGGGAGCACAAAAAAGTCAATTGGATCATGTGTCTTACTCCCACACACAACAACTTATAGAGCTTTACATCTCTGGGGTCTATGTGACCCCTGAGGAACGATGGTGTAGGCAAAAATCGAGGTCAATAGGAGGGTTAAACAATCTAAGATATTATCTATAGCAAATTACATGATTTTTACCACTGTGTACTTCAGGTTCTTCATTACATACACAGCTACTCCTCATCCGTTTTTGTTGGTTCTGTTGATGTAGTTTAGTTAATATCCTTCCAGATCAAAATCTATTCTTTTTTATCATCAAACCATGTTTCTGTGACAGCGATCACTTTGAAAGGTTAGTTGAATTGTTCCAAAAAGTGCTTCAAGTTGTTGTAATTTGCATACAAGCTTCTGCTATTAAAATAAAGAATTGACAATATGTTATCACATGTAATGTTGCTATTATAATGTTCATCTGTATAATAAAAACAAATTACTGATGTGGGAGAAAAAAATTGTATTTGGATCTACACCACTGTTCAAAAGTTTGGGTCACATTGAAATGTCCTTATTTTTGCAGGAAAAGCACTGTATTTTTCAATGACGATAACTTTAAACTAGTCTTAACTTTAAAGAAATACACTCTATACATTGCTAATGTGGTAAATGACTATTCTAGCTGCAAATGTCTGGTTTTTGGTGCAATATCTACATAGGTGTATAGAGGCCCATTTCCAGCAACTATCACTCCAGTGTTCTAATGGTACTATGTGTTTGCTCATTGGCTCAGAAGGCTAATTGATGAATAGAAAACCCTTGTGCAATCATGTTCACACATCTGAAAACAGTTTAGCTCGTTACAGAAGCTACAAAACTGACCTTCCTTTGAGCAGATTGAGTTTTTAGAGCATCACATTTGTGGGGTCAATTAAACGCTCAAAATGGCCAGAAAAAGAGAACTTTCATCTGAAACTCGACAGTCTATTCTTGTTCTTAGAAATTAAGGCTATTCCACAAAATTGTTTGGGTGACCCCAAACTTTTGAACGGTAGTGTATATATCATTTGTCATGATCCGTGGTCCGGCTCATGCTTTGTTTAGTTATGTTAGTTAGTTTTGGACTTCTTTAGTTCCGTCTGCGTTTACTTGTTTGTTTTTGTCACCATGGGGACTCATTAGTGTCACCTGTCATTTGTTGTTTGGATCACACCTGTCATCAATCAGAGACTACTATTTAAGACTGCTTTTTTCTGTCACTCGGTGTAGCTTCATTGTTTGCTTTACGCTAATGTCACGTACGTTTTTGAGTTCATGATTCCTGTGCTAAGCGATTCCTTAGCTTCTAGTGTTCCTGTGCTAAGTAGTTACCTTAGCTTCCCGTGCGATCGGCACGCATCCCTTTTGTTTTGTTTTTGTCTGTTTATATCCATTTATGATTTATGATAAATAAATCATTCCTACCTTCACGCGTTGGTCCGGAGCCGTCCATTCTACATCTTGGAAGAACAACCGCGCAGCAAGCGTAAACCCACACGTGACAGAATGGAGCCACCGATCCGTTCTTCCGCAAGGGACCACAAGGAGATGGAGACGAAGACGGACGCCAGCCAGAAAGGCTTCGCCTCGCCGTCAGGACACGTCGTTCCCCCAAACTCGTCCTCCGGAACACAGCACGCCACATGCAGCCCAGTCTTCCTCGCCGCCGTTGTATGGTAATCTCCTCAGTCATTTCGCCAAGCAGTTCATGGATTGGGCTGTCAGTCAGCTGGAGACCCGTGCTGATGACATCAAGCCGCTGCCTGCTGATGACATCATGGGCCAGGATTTTTTTTTCTAAATTCTGTTTCGCCCTCCAAGATTCAAACCCCGCCCAAGTCACGGACATTTTCTTTTTGTCCACCCACGCAAACTCAGGTGGGGAATACAAAAAGACAATTTGGACAATTTAGAGGGGAGGATTCTGCCCCCCTCCTGACCTCCCTCCACCCACCCCGAAAAACGATTCCAGACCGCAGGGAGCGCGTCTGGTATCCGCCTCTTGAAGGGGGGGCTAGGGCCGGGAGCTGTGCTGGTGGGGTGGCTCAGCTGCGCCCAGCCAGGCAGCAACCTCCAGCCCGGACGCCACCACCAGTTTTTCGCCCTGCCAAGCCACAGCCTCCAGCCCAACCGTCACCACCAGTCTTTTGGCCTGCCAAGCCGCAACCCCCAGCTAGGCCACCTCCACCAAGCTCATGGCTAACCTCAGCCCGGAGGGCCTGCAGACGCCATCCTCTTCAGCACCTGAACTTCCTGCTTCTCAGGTAGCACCAGTTCCTGTTCCTGCTCCTCGGTTGGCACCAGTTCCAGTTCCTGCACCTCGGCGGGCACCAGTTCCAGTTCCTGCACCTCGGCGGGCACCAGTTCCAGTTCCTGCACCTCGGCGGACACCAGTTCTGGTTCCTGCACCTCAGCGGACACCAGTTCCGGTTCCTGCATCTCGGCGGAAACCAGTTCCTGTTCCTGCACCGAGGCGAGCACCAGGTCCTGTTCCAGATCCCCGCCAAGCACCAAGCCAAGCGCCGCCAGTAGCAGCTCCACGACACCAAGCACCAGTAGCACCACCGCGGCTAGCACCTGTCGCTGCACCACGACTAGCACCTGTCGCTGCACCTCTCGCAGCACCCCGGCTAGCACCTGTCGCAGCACCACGGCTAGCACCTGTCGCAGCACCACGACTAGCACCAGGAACTGCGCCCACGCCTGCTTCGTCTGCTGCGCCCACGCCTGCTTCGTCTGCTGCGCCCACGCCTGCTTCGTCTGCTGCACCCCTGCCTTCTTCGTCTGCTGCACCCACACCTGCTTTGTCTGCTGCACCCACGCCTGCTTCGTCTGCTGCACCCACGCCTGCTTCGTCTGCTGCACCCACGCCAGACTCGTCTGCTGCTGCTGCACCCACGCCTGCTTCATCTGCTGCACCCACGCCTGCTTCGTCTGCTGCACCCACGCCTGCTTCGTCTGCTGCACCCACGCCTGCTTCGTCCGCTGCTGCTTCCACGCCTGCCTTGTCCGCTGCTGCTTCCACACCTGCCACGACGACGCCGACGCGCCCACCTCCCCGTCGACCACGGATGTGGCCGCTCCCTGGTCGTCCACCGAGGCCAAGTGCACCCGCCTCGCCAAGTGCTGTGACGTTCAACGCGTCGGCGCCACCTGACTCTCCCTCGCTGGTTGCGGGGACACTTGGTCTGGCGACCCACCGCCATGTCCCCCTCCCGCCCAACATGACTCTCGATTCTGCCTTGTTTTTTTTGTTTTGGTGTTTTGGACATCTGGAATCTGTCTTTAAGGGGGGGCTCTGTCATGATCCGTAGTCCGGATCATGCTTTGTTTAGTTATGTTCTGTTAGTTTTGGACTTCTTTAGTTCCGTCTGCGCTTCCTTGTTTGTTTTTGTCACCATGGCGACTCATTAGTGTCACCTGTCATTTGTTGTTTGGATCACACCTGTCATTAATGAGAGACTACTATTTAAGCCTGCTTTTTCCGGTCACTCGGTGTGGCTTCATAGTTTGCTTCATGCTAATGTCACATAAGTTTTTGAGTTCATGATTCCTGTGCTAAGCGATTCCTTAGGTTCTAGTGTACCTGTGCTAAGTAGTTACCTTAGCTTCCCGTGCGATCGGCACGCATCCCTTTTGTTTTGTTTTTGTCTGTTTATATCCATTTATGATCTATGATAAATAAATCATTCCTACTAGGGGTGTGGGAAAAAATCGATTCGAATTCAAATCGCGATTCTCACGTTGTGCGATTCAGAATCGATTCTCATTTTCAAAAAATCGATTTTTTTTAATTTTTATTATTTATACTTTTTTTGTTGTTTTTGTTTTTGTTTTTTTAAATTAATCAATCCAACAAAACAATACACAGCAACACCATAACAATGCAATCCAATTCCAAAACCAAACCCGACCCAGCAACACTCGGAACTGCAATAAACACAGCAATTGAAAGGAGACACAAACACGACACAGAACAAACCAAAAGTAGTGAAACAAAAATCAATATTATCAACAACAGTATCAATATTAGTTACAATTTCAACATAGCAGAGATTAAAAATCCCATTATCATTAGACATTTGTAAAAAAAAAAAAAAGAAGACCAATAGTGTCACAGTGGCTTACACTTGCATCACATCTCATAAGCTTGACAACACACTGTGTCCAATATTTTCACAAATATAAAATAAGTCATATTTTTGGTTCATTTAATAGTTAAAACAAATTTACATTATTGCAATCGGTTGATAAAACATTGTCCTTTACAATTATAAAAGCTTTTTACAAAAATCTACTACTCTGCTTGCATGTCAGCAGACTGGGGTAGATCCTGCTGAAATCCTATGTATTGAATGAATAGAGAATCCTTTTGAATCTTGGCAAAAATCTTAGCCAAACGATTATCAAATGTAATAGGAAAATTAATTCATACTGACCAAACTGGCTTCATGGAAGGTCGACATTCTTCAGACAATACAAGAAAATTGTTTAATGTTTTTTACTCTGCTAGAAGTCTCCCTTATCCCACAGCATTATGTACTATTAATGCGGAGAAGGCATTCGACCGCATAAACTGGTCATTTATGTTTTGCTCATTACGTAAATTTGGATTTGGAGATAATTTTATACAATGGATTAAGATGCTTTATACAAGGCCCATGGCATCTGTCAAAACCAAAAATCATATTTCAGAACCTTTTTCGTTAAAAAGAGGAGTAAAACAGGGATGTCCTGCATCTGGATTATTATTTAATTTGGTTATTGAACCCTTAGTTGCAAAAATAAGAAGTGAAAATAATATTCATGGTATAAAAATTGGCTCTCAGTATAATAAGCTATCGATGTATTGTGACGACAAAATTCTCTACCTGTCACATGTTAACTCCTCTCTTCACTATATCAATAATGTCATCACTGAATATGGCTGTTTATCGGGGTATAAAGTCAATTGGAACAAATGTGACATATTACCACTTAATAAACACTGCAAGAAATCAAAAGTTCAGAACTCCAAAATTAAATGGAAAGAGGCAGAAATCATATATCTAGGACTACACATTACACCAAACCTTTATAAAAGCAGAGATCTAAATCTTAAACATTTAAAAAATAACATAGAATCCAAAATGGAACACTGGTCACGTCTCCAAATATCACTTTGGGGTCGGGTGAACATAGTAAAAATGAGTATACTGCCACCTGTAATTATATACTGAAAATTATGGCTGTCCTAATTAATAAAAGTTGGTTTAAGAAAATACATACAATGATATCACATTTTATATGGTGTGGAAAGAAGGCCAGTTGTTTATACTTAAGGTTGTCTTGTCTCTGTACCGAGGATGTCGTTGTGGCTTGTACAGCCCTTTGAGACACTTGTGATTTAGGGCTATATAAATAAACATTGATTGATTGATTGATTGTATACAAGATAAAGGAGGACTACAACTACCAAACTTCTTACATCATTATATCTCCTTCGGTTGTGAACAAGCAAGCCACTTATTTCATTCTTCTGTAGATAAGGGCTGGATCAACATAGAAAAACACATGTTAATGAATTTGGACATTGATGTGGGAAGCTTATATTATATTTAAAAAATACCGAATGAATTGAGGCAGAGCCCAATAGAAGCCACATTTAACATTCTAAAACTGTGTCAGAAAATACTAGGAATCAAGTCAATGACATCTGTAAATCAACCGCTTTGGTACAATCCTAATATCATAATTAATAAAAATGTGGTTAAATGGACAACATGGAAAGACAGAGGTATTACTAAACCTCATCATATTATTAATAAAAACTATTTTAAACCGTTCAATGGTTTAGTTGATCAATATAATGTACCCAGAAATAATTTATTTAATTTTATCTCTTTAAAACACACTGTAAATAAATGCATATCCTCTGAAAGTATGTGTTTAAATAGCCATGAACTGGAAGATGCACTTTTTAATCAAGATACATTTAAGAAATTAATTAAACTATTTTATGGAATAACAAATGAACACCACACTAGAAATGCAAATGATGCATGTGTTCGGAAATGGATGATGGACGTAAACATTTTAGATGAAAGAGACATATCATGGAATGATATTTGGAAAAATGCCAATAAGCCCTTTAGAAGCGTTAAAGATAAACTGACTCAATTTAAGATATTGAATGATTAAATGATTAAAGGAGCGAAACATCCGTGAAGGGTGGCTCCCGGCTGATGACCCTGCAGCCAGCACCACATGGCACTGTCGGAAGTGCGTCAGGCAGTAATGCCCTGCAAGTGATAACTTGTGCTTACATCTATCTGTATTTTACATCTTCTCAGCTGTTTAAAATTGGTGTAGTAGATAGCAAGTTATGTATGAAATGTCGGGCAGCCGAGGCAACTCTTGTTAATTTATTGTGGGAATGTCAGAGAATAAAAGAGTTATGGTTGAAAACAACAAAAGAAGCAATCACAGTCCTTAATATAAATATCCCAATGACACTGCAAACTTGTATTCTTGGGGATCTCCATCAATTTAGTAACGTGTCATCAAAGAGTAAAAATGCATTTCTTTTAATATGCATTATAACAAAAAGGGTAATATTAAAAAAATGGATAGATGTTGATAGTCCAACTCATACTGACTGGTACACACAAGCTATGGAGATGATATCAGTAGAAAAAAATGCATTTAGTTTAGATAATAATGATTCATATATTGGAATATGGGATCCATTATTTAAATGTGTTTTAACTATTAAATGAACCAAAATTTGACGTATTATATAATTGTAAAACATATTGGACACAGTGTGTTGTCAAGTTTATAAGATGCAATGCAAGTGTAAGCCACTGTGACACTATTGTTCTTTTTTTTTATTTTTATTTTTTTATTAATGTTTGTAATGATAATATCAATGAGGGATTTTTAATCACTGCTATGTTGAAATTGTTACTAATATTGATACTGTTGTTGATAATATTCATTTTTGTCTCACTACTTTTAGATTGTTCCGTGTCATGTTTGTGTCTCCACAATTGCTCTCAATTGCTCTGTTTATTGCTATTCTGAATGTTGCTGGGTCGGGTTTGGTTTTGAAATTGTATTGTATTATTATGGTATTGTTGTGTATTGTTTTCATAAAAAAATAAAAAAAATAAAAAAATAAAATAAAATAAAAATAGTTTTTGAATCGAGAATCGTGTTGAATTGGAAAAAAAAAATCGATTTTGAATCGAATCGTGACCCCAAGAATCGATTTTGAATCGAATCGTGGGACACCCAAAGATTCACAGCCCTAATTCCTACCTTCACGACTTGGTCCTTAGCCGTCCATTCTGCATCTTGGAAGAACAACCGCGCAAGTGACATCATTTTCCAAATCCTGTTTTTTATGGTCTTTGTTGCAAAAGTTTTTGAGTTCCATATTATTTGTTCAACAATCTTTGATGTTGTTTCAATAATTTCAATAAGTGTAGGTGGAGGCACTCCTGTGTCTCGGTCTTCTTGTTTAGTGGTCTCTTGGAACATAGTAGTGTTGGTGTTGAATTTAGGTGTTAGTTTTCTGTCAGGCTTCTGTCATGTCTAGTCGGAGCAGTGTCAACTTTAATATTTGTCCAGGTCCTTGATGTCATAGACAACAAGTACTCTTGTTTCTGGACCTCCATTCAGTTTGATGTAGATTTTAAAGTTGGCGCTCCAGGTTCCCTAAATTTTTCCCTGCTTTCTCAAGTCACATGCTTTCTTGGTGATTTCAGCATTACGTTTTGTGAGGTGCTCATTCATGTACACATTTGTTCCCTTGAGCTTCTTTTCCCGGTTTCAGCAGTGCCATTTTAGATTTTCTGTTAACGAGTTTCACGAGGATGGGGGGAGTGGCATTGTTGTTTTTTCCTTTCAGTGGGATGCATGTTTAGATGGTATTAATGTCAATTTCAATTTCCTTTGATTGCAGAAAGTTGACCACTTGCTGTTCTGCTGAGACAATATCCATGTCATCTAGTTCACCTCCATTATTCACAGCCTTCGTGTAGGATCTTGAATTACTTCGTTGGCCTGTCACGATGATGTCATTCACTCGTTTATCCTGATACATTTCATCTATGATATTCCTCAGCATGTTGTTGTCTTGTTTCACTGCAATAATTTCTTCTTGGAGAATCTTCACTTCTTTACGCATTTCCTAAATATCCCTTCTTATGTTATTATTCTGAGTTTTTAGATTTTCTAGATTTTCCTGCAGACTTCTCAGATCTTCTTTGTATTCTGTTGTTGCTTTTCTCTGATCTTCTTTAAGTTCTCTTGTTACTCATTCCAGGTCTGCTCTGTGTTCTAATCTTGCATTTTCTATGTCATCGGCCATTTTTTCTTAGCATCAAGTTTAGCTTCCCATCGTGTTCGGTGTCCAACATCAAATCTTCCTTCTCTTTGTGTCCTGTGTCCAGAGAATCATTTGATTCAGACGACACCAAAAGTTTCGGGATTTGAGTTTTTCTTTTAGATTTTGACATCACAGAAGCTAGCTGATGTAAGTGCCTCTAACAGCAGTTGCTTCTTTAGCGACTTGCGGCACTTTTAACTTGTTTATTTCTACAGTTTCGTACCTTGTGCTGTTCAGAGATCACCATGAGGTGTCAGCCTGTCAACTTATAACACTCTGTGTCGTCGGAAGCACTTTAAAACAGCTTCAAACTCTTGCGCTAGATTCTGGTTGCTAGGCAACCGCTTTGAATTGCGGTGGGGGCCGTTAACTTGAGGCTAATGGCTCTTCCAACTCGTCTTATTTCAGTGAATCAAACCCTCTCACAGGACCAAAATCAGTTTGAAGATGCCAGGTAACTCTCCTGTGGCTGTGATCACAAATCAATGGTCAAAATCTTCAAATGTATCAAAAACCACACTAGCAAAAGCGGTGTCTTCTCCCATTGACAGGAAGTAGTGTGGTTGGTGTGGCTGTGGCTACAAATGTGGCTTACCACTATCAATGTGTGAACATAGTCTGAATGGATGTGGGTTCTTAGTTTTCGTTACAAAGCGATTTGAGTTTCAAGAAAAGCGCTATATAAATCTAATCCACTACCTCCTGTACACGTAAAAAATAGTAGTGATGTGCGGATTGAAACTGAAATATCGATACCACCGATACCAAATGTTTAATGTCTAATATCGATTTTCAAATCAAAATACAGTTGATTGGTGGGAACTACTTTTTCTTCCGCCTAGGTAAGTACGTAATGTGCAAGCAAGAAAATTACTGGAAATTAAAATTAGTCACTCCATATTATAAAATAGCAGGTGTATGTATTCTTTATTGAATGCTATTTGGAGAAACTACATAAAGATAGATATAGGGTGAGAAGCTCTGCCATCCAGGGGGAGCTCAAAGTAAAGCCGCTGCTCCTCCACATCGAGAGGAGCCAGATGAGGTGGTTCGGGCATCTGGTCAGGATGCCACCCGAACGCCTCCCTAGGGAGGTGTTTAGGGCACGTCCGACCGGTAGGAGGCCACGGGGAAGACCCAGGAGACGTTGGGAAGACTATGTCTCCCGGCTGGCCTGGGAACGCCTCGGGATCCCCCGGGAAGAGCTGGACGAAGTGGCTGGGGAGAGGGAAGTCTGGGTTTCCCTGCTTAGGCTGCTGCCCCCGCGACCCGACCTCGGATAAGCGGAAGAGGATGGATGGATGGATGGATACATAAAGATTTTAATATAATCAGAATCAGAATCAGAATAGTTTTATTGCCGTTGTTTGAGAACGGGTTCACAACCTAGGAATTTTTCTTGGCGCAATCGTGCAACATAAAACACATATAACACATATTTGGTAATAAAAAGAGCTGTAACTGAGCTATCAGATGTTGTTATAGACTTAGAAGGAATTCAAGGAATTCAAGGAGCTACTGTTAGGAGTTATTGTTCATGTGCCTGATGGCCGAATGGAAAAAACTGTTCAGGTGGCGGGAGGTGTGGGTCTGGATGGACCGTAGTCTCCTGCCTGAGGGGAGAGGGGAGAATAGTTTGTGTCCAGGGTGAGAAGAGTCAGCTGTGATCCAACCCACACGCCTCCTGGTCCTGGAGGAGAACAAGTCCTGGAGGGATGGGAGCTTGCAGCAAATCACCTTCTCAGCAGCACGTACGATGCGCTGCAGTCTATGCTTATCCTGGACTATGGCTCCGGGGAACCACACGGTGATGGAGGAGGTCAGGATGGACTCTATGATGGCTGAGTAAAACTGCACCAGCATCTCGGTCGGCACCTTAAGTTTTCTCCGCAGCCGCAGGAAGTACATCCTCTGCTGGGCCTTCTTGATGAGGGAGCTGATGGTCGGCTCCCACTTGAAGTCTTGGGTGATGGTGGTGCCCAAAAAATGGAAGGAGTCCACAATGGAGACAGGGGTGGGAGAGTCAATCAGGGTGAGGGGGGATGGTGGGGCTGTGACTTTCCTGAAGTCCATGATCATCTCCACTGTTTTCTGGGCGTTCAGCTCCAGGTTGTTGAGGCTGCACCAGGACGCCAGCCGGTCCACCTCTCTCCTGTAGACGAACTCATCGCCATCCGAGATGAGCCCGATGAGGGTGGTGTCATCCGCAAACTTGAGCAGTTTTACGGACTGGTGACTGGAGGTGCAGCAGTTTGTATACAGGGAGAAGAGCCAGGGGGAGAGTACACAGCCCTGAGGAGTACCAGTGTTCGTGGTTCGACTGTCCGAGACAATCTTCCCCAGTCGCACGTGCTGTCTTCGGTCTGTCAGGAAGTCATTGATCCAACTGCAGAGGGAGTCAGGCACGCTGAGCTGGTAGAGCTTGTCTCGTAGCAGTCCAGGGAGGATGGTGTTGAAGGCAGAGCTGAAGTCCACAAACAGGATCCTAGCGTAGGTTCCTGGGGAGTCCAGATGCTCCAGGATGAAGTGGAAAGCCAGGTTCACTGCATCATCCACAGACCTGTTGGCTCTGTAGGCAAACTGCAGTGGGTCCAGGAGGTGGGGCAGGACCAAGCGCTCAAAGGACTTCATGACCACAGACGTCAGCGCAACCGGCCTGTAGTCATTTAGTCCTGTGATCCGTGCTTTCTTGGGGACTGGGACAGTGGTGGAGGTCTTAAAGCAGGACGGCACACGGCATAGCTCCAGAGAGGTGTTAAAAATGTCAGTGAAGACAGGAGCCAGCTGATCCGCACATTGTCTGAGAGTGGAGGGGGAGACACCATCCTGCCCGGGGGCTTTCCGCGTATTCAGCTTCAAGAACGGCCGGCGTACATCCTCTTCTCGGATGGAGAGGGCCTTTACAGTCCTATGATGTTCTTGGAGTCCTGTGATGTCCTTGGAGTCCTTTGAGTCCTTTAACTCCTTTAATGAAGTGCTGGCATTGGTGGGGAGGGTGATGGTGGGGGAAGCAGGGCTTTGATGAGCTGAAGGCCGTTCATGACGACAGTAATATGTGTTGAGGCCCTGAGCGAGAGTCCGGTAATTCAGGGCCTGGGGGGTTTTGGGCTTATAGTTCGTAAGGGCCCTTAGCCCTCTCCAAACGGCCGCAGAATCATTGGAGCGGAACTGTTCCTGTAGACGGTTAGAGTACACAGATTTAGCTTTCTCCACTTCCCTGTTGAAGTGGTACTTCGCTTCTCTGTAGGTACTCCGGTCCCCGCTTCTCCACGCAGCCTCCTTCTTCTTGCGCAGCTGTCGGAGCTTGGGTGTGAACCAGGGCTTGTCGTTGTTACAACAAGCCCTGGTGCGCGTTGGAATGATGCACGCCTCATTGAACTGTATGTATGAGGTCACAGTGTCCGTATACTCGTCCAGATTGTCCGTGGCCGCTCCAATTGCCTCCCAGTCTGTCGTCTCCCAACATGCACACAGCTCGTCCACAGACTCGGCGGTGAAACACTTAATGGTCCTCATAACAGGTTTAGCCAGTTTCAGTCTCTGTCTGTATGAAGGGATTAAGTGCACCATCACGTGATCTGATAGTCCAAGAGCAGCGTGCGGGACTGCATGAAAAGCCTTGCTTAATGTAGTGTAGCAGTGATCCAAAGTGTTCTCTCTGGTCGGGCATTTAATAAACTGCCTATACTTTGGTAATTCCTGGCTCAAATTTCCCTTGTTAAAGTCACCAATCACGATAACAAGAGAGTACGGAAAAGACCGTTCCACATGTAAGATCTGTCCTGCAAGCGTGCACTGAGCGTCACGCACGTCCGTGCCGGGTGGTATGTAAACAGCTACCAGAATGAATGAAATGATCTCACATGGTGAGTAAAAAGCCTTACAGTGAATGAAAATATATTCCAGAGAAGGAGAGAAGTGTTTGGATATCACTGTTACGTCTGTACACCAGTTGCTGTTGATAAAGAAGCAGACTCCACCGCCTCTTTTTTTGCCAGAGAGCTCCGCGTCTCGGTTCGCGTGGAGAAGATGAAAGCCCTCCAGTTGAACCGCGCTGTCCGGGACACTCGCGCTCAGCCATGTCTCTGTGAAGCACAACACACAAGATGAGGAAAAGTCCTTGTTCCTTCTCATCAGCAACGCTAGCTCGTTCATCTTGTTGGCAAGTGAGTGGACATTGGAGAGAAAGATGCCTGGTAGATGCGTGCGTAATCCCCGTCTGCGGAGACGGACAAGGGCGCCCGCACGCTTCCCTCTTCGGTGCGGTCTCCCTCTTTTGATCACAGAATGGACCAAATCCGCAGCTGACGCTAAGATGACCGGTAATAAATCCATAGGGATGATGGATCTGATGTTCAGTAGCTCTTCGCGGGTGTAAGAGCACCCGGACACACAATTTACGCACAAAAACAATACATTATATAATGCAGTCAGTGCAGAGTAACGCAGTCATTAATTTACACCTTGTGACTTTCAGTGTTGGTCATCTTACCTTAAAAAAGCTATTAGTTATGCTTACAAATTATTTCTCCCAAAAAGTAATTGAATTAGTAACTCAGTTACCTCATTGTGAGCGTAACTAGTTACTCAGCAAAGTAACTGAGATGTTATTTTTAATTTTGTTATTTTATACACGATTACGTTTGATAACATCTTCAATTTCAAATATGTTTATATTAACTGATTGATAATACAAACACTGTATACAGTATTTTAGAACATTTGGCAAATAAAAATGTAAAAACTATTCGTAAAGTAACAACATTAAATATTGAACGTAAACTTTGTTAAAAAGACACAAATGAGCATTTGGCTTTTAAGTAGTGCAATAAAAAACACAACTAAAATAAAATAAAGTATCCTTCATCCGCATTTTGTCAACCATCACAACATTTATCTTAACTTGATGGCATCATTCTTAAATTGAATTTAAAGTTATTTAGGACTTCACACCCAATAGTCAATATTTACAAAACCTAAAAGTAGTAGCCTTATGAATACTACAAAAACATTCTTCTCAAACTAGTCTATCAATAATTATCATCAGGTCAGCTGCATCATGTATAAAAGTTTATGTATTGTCCACTCCTTTAAGCAGAGAAACGTAAAACACATTTTTATGCTAGGCCTCTGGCTAAGCAGTTATGTATGTGTGTTGTTATGTATGTGTGTTGTTATGTATGTGTGTTGTGAAATGGACTTACGACGCATGCCTTCATTATAATTTGTTTATGAATGTGGTACACGCAGCAAATACACATGGCTCACTAACAGTATGTAGATGTCACGATGACTCGCCGACTGATGGCAAAAATAAAAGGTGCCCTCTTTACTGTTGGCCTAACAGGACTGGCTACTCAGAAACGACTGGAACGGACATCAACAACGAGATGAAGACCTTCCGATTGTGCAGGTGTGGATGGGGGAAAGTGACCACATACAGGGGCTTACGGATTCATCAGGGGAGGAAGAAAAAGGAGAGCGAGAAAAAAGGCATACAACATCCTTGCACTGACAAGCAGGACCCCCAGCCGGAGAGAGAACCACAGAGCCGAGGGCCCAAACATTGTTGATATACGGATGGTAGAGGAAAAAACCCCTGAGCGGAGCAGTACCCCCCTGGTATGTGAGCATGCTGAAGATAGACCTGCCAGTCCCCCAGTCACCCAGCAAACAGAAAAGAGGGAACCAGGAAGAAAGTGCACCATCAAGTGGCCTAGAGCAAGTGATGTGAAGACATGGTAGAAACTGGACTCTGACCACAGTCTACTGCTGGAGCACTCGCTACGTGGTAAAGTGGACAAGAAACTCAACCTTCTTGGGGACATCCTGTACGAGGAGTGCAAAGCTAGATTCGGTAGCCTCACCAAAAAGCAGCACAATCTCCCCCCAAGAAAGGGCAGGAGGGAGGCCGAGATTGACGCCCTGGTGCAAGATCGGCGCCAGCTCCGCAGGAGATGGAGGAAAGCATCGGCAGAGGAGAAAGAAGGCCTGAAGGTGTTATGGGACGAGGTGAGACAGAAGCTGGGCAGCATGCGAAGAGCAGAACGTATTCGCAGACGCAGGAAAAGAAAGGAGAAAGAAAGAGCTAGCTTCATGAGGAATCCTTTCAAGCACGCCCATCAGCTTCTGGAGGAGAAAAGAAGCGGGAAACTGGAAGCCACCAAGGAGGAGCTTGAGCAGTACATCAGGGGCCAATACAGTGACTCAAAGAGGAACGATCCGTTAGGTTCACCAGGATACGTCCCTCTTCCACCTCCTCCAACCACGCAGTTTGACATCTTCCTTCCTCGACTAAGTGAGGTAAGAGCAGTCGTCAAGAAAGCGAGGTCAGCATCAGCTCTTGGGCCTAACGGAATCCCCTACAAGCTATACAAGAACTGCCCCCAAGTGCTGAAATGTCTGTGTAAGCTAATGAGCACAGCATGGAAGAATCTACTCATTCCGTCGGAGTGGGGAGTGGCAGAGAGCTGTGGCGGTGTTTATTCCAAAGGAACAGGAGTCCCATAACATCAGTCAATTCAGGAGCATTGTTCTGTTGAATGTCGAGGGAAAGATCTTCTTTACAGTCATGGCCAAGAGACTAACCTCTTACCTCACAGAGAATGGCTATATTGACACCAGCTGCCAGAAAGAAGGAGTACCAGGTTTTCCAGAATGAGTGAAGCATTCTTCAATGATTTTGGCACAGATCCAGACGGCCAAGCAGGAGAAGAGCGACCTCCACATAGTGTGGCTTGACCTTGCCAACGCTTATCAATCAATCAATCAATCAGCTTTATTGTCCATTATTACATGTACAAGACACATAAGAACTGAAATTACATTTTCGGCACAATCCCGCTAAGAGCAGACATACGTTACAGGGAGACAAGACGGGACCGCCAACGGATCAGCCTCACTTAGGCGCTCCTTAAAAAGGTGGGAAAAAGGTGACATTGGGGAAGGGGGGAAGTAAAAAAAAATATCAGTCTGAGGCTGGACCCTCAGGAATGGTCCAGACTGAGTCCGAGGAAAAAAACCTCACATAGCATGGCACACATAAACAAGGTACATTTAATCACAACAACTCGCAACAGAGTCATCCAACAGGACCTTGGAGGCCAGCAGCTGCTGTTGAGCGCTGCTCAGCCCCCACAACCCCGGAGGAATAAAGCAGTGGTGAAGGCGTTGATTTGGGGAGGGGTATGTGCGTGCATGTATGCCCAATTAACTTGGGTGAGATGTTGGATTGTCTTTATGGGCCGAGGCCGGCCCCAAGAGTTCAAGAGTTCAAGAGTCCGACCCAGGTGCTTTTGAAAAAAAGGGAAAGGTCAAAAGCGTCCATCTTTGAGGAGTCCTCGGGGGAGTGTTTTCAAACAGCCTGTTCCTCAAGGCCATTCGAGGGAGTCAAATCGTAGATTAAGATGTTGTTTTTTCTTCGAGCAGTCAAAACAATGACATTCCTGCTCTATATGCTGGCTCTGACAATTCCAATTTATTCTTTCTGTAACATCATCAAGATGGAATCTACCTTGCGATTCAAATCAGCAATCGCTCCAGTCTGTGATCCCACAGCACGACCCAATCCTTCCATTGCGTTGAACAGCCTGTTGGCCCCTTGAGTGGCTGCCATCGTCTTCCGAATTTGACGATACACCAGAGCAATGCCCAGCCCAATCAGCAAATGCCCTGCGATCACAGCTCCAAATAGGTAGATGTCTTCCACGTCCTCGATGGAAAGGACTGAGAGGCACATGATTCTCCAAGTATTCCAGGAATCTCTCACGTACCCCGCAGCAATGGTTCCATCAGGGCAGCCAGGCTCCCCCGAGCCTCTTTTCCTTGTCGAAAAGACTGTGTCAATTGCGTCGAGAGTCCAGTTGATCAAATTCATTTTGATGTTTAGATTTGAGGACAGCTCAAGAAAAGAGGCTTCAAAATAGTTCAGACAAGACAAAAAACAAAGAGAGCAAGCAGGGAAGGAGGGAGCGGAGAAAAATGCGACCGCCCTCACTAGAGGCAAGACAGAAAATGGTTCTGTCCCTCACAAACTCATCCAGTTTGCATTGGAGTTCTTCCACATCCCTGTTTCCATCATCAACCTGGTAACCAGCTACTTCAGGGACTTCCAGATGTGTTTCAGCCTCCAGGATTTTACAGCAGAATGGCAGCGTCTGGAAGTAGGCATCGCCATGGGGTGTTCCATCTCCCCAGTCCTCTTTGTCGCAGCGTTTGTAATCATCCTCCGCGGAGCCCGTCAGACTGTAGGAGGAATGAGGCTGCAGACAGGGCAGAGGCTTCCACCACTCCGAAGCTACATGGACGATGTCACTGTGGTGCTGCAAACAGCCCCATGCAAGAGAAGGTGTCTGAAGAGGCTGGATGAGCTAGTGACATTGGCACGGATGAAGATAAAACCCTCCAAGTCACGAAGACTCTCCTTGCGCAAAGGCACCAGGAACGACAAAACCATCTTTGTTGCAGGAGGTGAGCAAATCCCTCTAATGTTCAACCAGTCCATCCAAAGCCTAGGGAGGCAGTACAATGCGGACCTGTCCGACAAGCACGCAGGCAAGGCGGCACGGAAACAACTCTCAGAAGGCCTAGCGAGTATCAACAAGAGCCAGCTCCCCAGAAAGTACAAGTTGTGGTGCTACAACTTCACACTGTACCAAAGGCTTATGTGGCCACTGAAGATGTGCGAGATTTCATCCTCAACAGCCAACGGGTTGGACAGACTAGCCAACTCCTACATCCGAAAGTGACTGGGCCTACCGCGTTGCTTCTCCGACACTGGCTTATTTGGAGCAACTTCGCTGCATCTGCCGATCCAGTCCATCACCCTGGGCTATAAGCAGGAGAAGGCCAGATTGGTTCTTGAGCTGGAAGAATCCTCAGATCCTACAGTGAGGAATGCACATGTACCCACCCGAACAGGCTGGAAGTGGCAAGCAGGGCCAGAGGTCGCCAAGGCCATTGGCAGGCTCCAACACCAGGAGATAGTTGGCAGGGTGCAAGTAGGGAGAGCGGGGCTTGGCTGGGGAGATTCTCCACGCCTCTGGTCCAAGGCCACAAAGAGGGAACGCAGAGCCATGTTTGTGGAGGAGGTCTCAAGGGCGAACCAGAGGCAATATACCACCAAGGCTGTGTCTCAAGTCGCCAAGGAAGATGGACCACTTGGAAAGGTACCATCAGCAGACCCATCAGCTGGGCCGACCTATGGAAGATGCCACAAGCCAGACTCAGTTTCCTACTCAGGGCAACCTATGACACCTTGCCACGCCATAGAAACCTCCACCAGTGGTTCGGCCAGGAGGAGAGCTGTCCCCTGTGTGGTGCTCCCAACGCCAGCCTACAGCACTTGCTATCAGGCTGCAAGATCGCGCTGACACAAGGTCGCTACAGATGGCGGCATGATCAAGTCCTGATGAAACTGGCCGAAGTCCTGGAGAGCAGTAGACAAGACGCCAACAGCCAGACCATAGCCAAGCAACTTCCTGTCATGTTTGTGAGGCCAGGGGAAGGCAAAGGAGACACCAGCCGACGAGGCCCCCGCAGTTTCCTCTCTCTGGTAAGGGACTGGAGTATGAGGGCTGACATCGGCAAACAGCTCCAGTTTACCCATGAGATCACCACCACTTCACTCCGCCCAGACATCGTGCTGTGGTCTGCTGTTACCAAGTCTGCCATTCTGATTGAGCTCACCATCCCCTGGGAGGAGGGAATCCAGACCGCCTACGAGCGCAAAGCAGCCAAGTATGCAGATCTGGCTGCTGAGTGCAGAGAGGCAGGCTGGTCCACTACCATCTACTCTGTGGAAATAGGCTGTCGGGGCTTCGTCGGTACATCAACTATAAGGCTGCTCCGAGATGTGGGAACGACTGGGGCTAAGCTCCAAAGGGAAACCAAGGCCCTTGCTGAGGAAGCAGAAAAGGGAGGCTTCTGGTTGTGGCTGAGGAGGAGGGATAAGTACTGGGGGTGGAGGCAATAAGATGGGTCAGCTGCAGGGAGACGTACCTGCCACCGCTTCGCCACCAGGAGGTGTTCCGGGGTTAAAGAGAGCGAAACTCCAATGAGCGGTGGTCCCCGGCTGATGACCCTGCAGCTGACCCAAGGCGCTGTAGGAGGCGCGTCAGGCATACTTGCTCAGCAGAAACAACACCATATCTGTACAATCAATTCACATATTAAGGCGTGGAACAAATCCACACATTTTTGTTTTGGCGCTGCTCGAGAGAATAACAACTTCCTAAACAATAAAGGAAAAGTATCTGATTGGCTCTACATCATTGCTAACCCTCAGTCCCCACCATCTCTCATATTTGACGCTATTAAAGAGCTGTGATTGGATATATTCCGAATTTGTCCCACCCATTGTCAAGATTGCATTAAATATGATTAAATATCCACATGCACATTCATTGTACAAACATACATATACACATACTGTACATACACATTCACTGTACAAACACACATATACACATACTGTACATATACATTCACTGTACCAACATACATATACACATACTGTATGTAATAGAGTGATCTATGTTGTCTGTTGCCATCTCCTGGTGAATGTTGGCTATAGCGTTCAGGGGTTGCTTTTTGGTTGGCCAAGGATTTACGTGGTATTTCGCACCCTGACGTCAAGTGTGTTAGTCTGTTCTACAGTAAAGAGACGTACTTCCTCACCTCGCCTGTTTATTGCCTCCAACCCAATATATTACAAATGGCAATGAGGATTTAAAAGAAGCCCGCTGCGTGAGGGGACTTTATTGGAGGGCCGTGCACTGGTCGTAGGTAAGGCTGACGAGTAGCCTACTTTGTGGAGGAACCGGGCACGTGTCGGATTAGCAGTAGCACCGGATGCTAACATGGCTCTGACAGTGGGTCGCATCAATGAATACAAGGATTCAAAGGAGGATTTTGATTCATATCTGGAGCGTTTGGAGCAGTGGATGCTGGCTAATGAGATTGGAAATGACAAGAAGGTGTGTGTTTTCCTTTATGTTATTGGAGCAGACACTTATAAGCTGCTGAAAAACCTCACGTCTCCGGAATTGCAAAGTGTTTTAGGATATGATGTGCTGACGAGGGCACTATGTGGACGTTACAAGCCTGCACCTGTTGTGATAGCAGAGCGTTTTCGCTTTCAGAAACGTAATCAGAAAGAAGGAGAAGCTGTTTCTGACTACATTGTGGCTTTGAGGCAGTTGTCAGCCACCTGCAATTTTGGACAATATTTGGACGATGCCATGAGAGATTGTTTTGTGAGTGGATTACGTTCTGTTGCAGTGCAACGCAGGCTGTTGTCTGAAAGGGACCTGACTTTTCCCTGTGCCTGTGAAATTGCAGTCTCAATGGAGCTTGCTTCCAAAAATACAATGGAGTTCTCTGGACACAGCGGACCTCACCAGGTAAATGCCCTGTCAAGTGTTAATAATTTTTCTGAGAAGGGAAGGAAAAGGCAGTTCAGATGGAAAACTAATAACAAAGCAAAGGAACAGAAAGGAGGCAAAAGAGACACATGGGGGCAGCAAACATGCTATAGATGTGGTGGAAAGCACTCAGCACATGACTGCAGATTTAAAAATGAAAAATGTCATGCTTGCTCCAAAATTGGACCCATTGCCCGTGCAGCAGGAAGACTGGAGGCCAATCTTCAACTCAGTATGTTGAAACTAAAGGAAGTGCATCCAGAAGTGGTGATGAGGCAGATTTTTTTGGATTGTACGCAGTTGACTCTACGTCAAACTGGGAAAAAGGTTACACAGTGGAGCTTGGACTCGGAAACAAGAGCACCAAAATGTTACTGGACACGGGTTCAGCAGTGTCAGTGGTTTCTGACAGCTTTTACCAGGCAAACCTCACTCAATTTCCCTTGAAACCAGTTTGCAAGTTAAAGTTGAAATCATACTCAGGCCAAGGGAGTGCTGTTCGAGGGTACATCATGTTGCCAGTACAGTACGAGGACCAGGAAGTGACACTTCTACTGGTCATTTTGCAGGGAAGCAGACCTGCCCTGATTGGCCGCAACTGGCTAAAAAAGCTACGGCAGAACTGGAAGCAGATTTTCACAGTACACAAGGTGCAGACAAGGACACATTGTAACACAGGAGTACAGGAGGTGATAGAGAGACACAAGGCAGTGTTCTCAGAGGGCCAAGGCTGTATCACAGGGTTCAAAGCTCAAATTTGCACCAAGCCTGATACCACACCAATTTTCTGCAAGCCTCGCCCAGTTCCTTACGCACTAAAGGAAGCTGTAGAGAGAGAGCTGGAGAGGTTGGAGAGTGAGAAAGTGATTTCAAAGATAGACAAAAGTGAGTGGGCAGTTCCAATAGTCACCGTACCCAAGGTCGACAAAACTATCAGGATATTTGGTGACTACAAGGTCAGTGTTAATCAATGCATTGAAAAGCAGACATATCCACTACCGAATACTGAAAATCTGTTTGCTACCTTAGCAGGAGGAACATCTTTCAGTAAACTGGATCTTTCACACGCCTACCAACAACTACAGTTGGATGAAGAGTCAGAAAAATATCTGACCATAAACACACACAAGGATCTGTACAAGTATCATCGCCTCAGTTATGGAGTTTCGAGTGCTCCTGCAATATTTCAGTCTGTTATGGACCAGATTCTGCAAGGGATGGACCATGTGACATGTTTTTTGGACAACATCCTCATCACTGCTTCCTCGTAGGAGGAGCATTTGACAAGACTGGATAATGTTCTCACACGTTTGGAGAAGCATGGCATCAGGGTGAAGCTATCAAAATATCAGTTTTTCCAGAGCAGTGTCGAATATCTGGGACATCGCATTGATAAGACTGGGTTACATCCTACAGAAGAAAAGGTGACTACCATAACAAATGCACATGAGCCCACAAATGTAACAGTACTGAAGTCTTTCTTGGGCCTTCTGAACTATTACAGCAGATTCCTGCAAAACCCCTCTACTGTGATCCAGTCTTTGCACAGCCTACTATAGTCATTGGAGTTGGGGGGCTGTGAGGAGGGGAGGTGGGGATGGATTGGTTCGCTGAAGTTGTCAGGGGGCCGGCTGGCAAGTCTCGGGGGGGGGGGGGGGGGGGGGGAGGGCTTGTCGGAGCCACTGTGTCAAACCTGTTAAAGAACTGGTTTAGCTCATTGGCCCTCTCTTTGTCTCCGTCCACCCCCCTATCCCCCGACGGTTTGAGGCCGGTGATGGTCTGCATACCTCTCCAAACCGCCTTCATGTTGTTGTCCTTCAGATTCCCTTCCAGCTTCCTCCTGTAGTTCTCCTTGGCCTCCCTGAGTTTGGTCTTCAGCAGCCCCTGAACTCTTTTCAACTCCTCCCCGTTACCAGCATTGAATGCCCTCTTATTCTCATTCAGTAGGGCTTTGATGTCCTTGGTTCATGAGCACCTGGCAGTCAGTTACCTCAAAACAGCACTGTAGTGTCTCTTGGACCCCTTCTGACCACCTTCTCACTGTTTTTTTTTGGTCACAGGCTGTCTTTTGATCAGAGGCACATAACAGGGGTTGAGGTAAAGAAGGTTGTGGTCTGACCAGCCCAGCTCTGGTATTGGTATGGAGCTATACGCATCCTTGATGTTTGCGAACAGCAGGTCCAGGATCTTATTTCCTCTGGTGTGGCAGCTGCCATACTGAGGGAAGTTGGTTAGTGATTTGTCCATAGTAACATGGTTAAAATCCCCCGAGATGAGGATGAGAGCTTTCGGGTGCTTGGTTTGTAGTCTGGCTATCGAGCTGTGGATGACGTCACTGGCAGCTGCAGCGTTAGTAGAGGGGGGATGTATACTGCCATCACGATAACATGCGGAATATCCCTTGGGAAACTAATATGGTCTGAGTCCTTTAGCTAACATCTCTATATTCGGGTCACAGTGGCGCTCTTTTATTGTCATATGACCGGGATGACAATATTTCTTATTAATAAACAAAGCAAGCCCCCCTCCTTTCCGCTTGCCGTTGGTTCGGTCCCGGTCAGCGCACACCGTTTGAAACCAGTTTATAGAGACGTTACTATCCGGAACATCGTCGTGCAGCCACGTCTCAGTAAAACCCATTAGGCTACACTCACAATATTCTTTCTGACTAGCGGCAAGCACCGACAACTCATCCATTTTATTTGCCAGAGACCGCACGTTACCCATGACGACAGAAGGAAGATATGGTTTATATCTCCTTCTCTCCCTCCTCGCTTCAGCCCTCTTCTGTCTCGAGCGTCTCCCTTTCCCTCGACAGCCACGAGCACCTTCTTAAGTCCTTTTTAGCTCTTCCGGGATCTGGTTAGTTAGCGCCGGGTCCGTTAGCTGGATGCTAATAACTGGTGTCGCTAACAACTGTTCCCGAGTGTAGATAA
This sequence comes from Entelurus aequoreus, assembly GCF_033978785.1. Lineage (NCBI taxonomy): Eukaryota > Metazoa > Chordata > Actinopteri > Syngnathiformes > Syngnathidae > Entelurus > Entelurus aequoreus. The sequence continues at coordinate 43,764,229 of NC_084732.1, read as the reverse complement.
AAGAGCCTCTCCACTCTTGTCCGTCTGAGTTCTTCAGTAGCGTCCCCACCGTCAGTAGGACGAACAAAACACTTCTAAACTGCATGTTTAGAAGGGCACGACTAGACAGAAAGTAAATGTAGAGTAAATGTAAAAATATAAAAAAGTAAAAGCGAACAAAGAACAAAAACAAAAGACAAAGACGGAGCGAACTGCAGCAGCGGCCGTCTAGATCGACGCATGCGACTGTTAGAATATGGCTTGAGTACAGTTTTTGTTGTTGAGCTGCTGTATTTTTTGGTTGGGTTGTTTATTTATTTTTGAGTAACTTCTACATTTCTAAAAGGGGAGGAATGTAATAGAGTGATCTATGTTGTCTGTTGCCATCCCCTGGTGAATGTTGGCTATAGCGTTCAGGGGTTGCTTTTTGGTTGGCCAACGGTTTACGTGGTATTGAGCACCCTGACGTCAAGTGTGTTAGTCTGTTCTGAAGTCTACAGTAAAGAGACGTACTTCATCACCTTGCCTGTTTATTGCCTCCAACCCAATATATTACACTGTACATATACATTCACTGTACAAACATACATATACACATACTGTACATATACATTCACTGTACAAACATACATATACACATACTATACATATACTGTACAAGTACATATACATTCACTGTAGAAACATACATATACACATACTGTACAAGTACATATACATACATTCACTCATGCATATAATCATGTTTCATCAAACATATATTAATGTTGTTGTCCTAGGGTAAACTGGGTAACACATGGCACACTGACAAAGCTTAAAGGCCTACTGAAATAATGTTTTTTTATTTAAACGGGGATAGCAGATCCATTGTATGTGTCATACTTGATCATTTTGCGATATTGCCATATTTTTGCTGAAAGGATTTAGTAGAGAACATCGACGATAAAGTTCGCAACTTTTGGTCGCTGATAAAAAAAAGCCTTGCCTGTACTGGAAGTAGTGTGACGTCGCATGTTGAAAGGCTCCTCACATGTCCCCATTGTTTTCAATGCAGCGAGAGCGATTCGGACCGAGAAAGCGACAATTTCCCCATTAATTTGAGCCAGAATGAAAGTTTTGTGGATGAGGAACGTGAGAGTGACGGACTAGAGTGCAGTGCAGGACGTATCTTTTTTCGCTCTGTCTGTAACTTAAGTACAAGGGCTCATTGGATTCCACACTCTCTCCTTTTTCTATTGTGGATCACGGATTTGTATTTTAAACCACCTCGGATACTATATCCTCTTGAAAATGAAAGTCGAGAACGGGAAATGGACATTCACAGTGACTTTTATCTCCACGACAATACATCGGCGAAACACTTTAGCTACGGAGCTAGCGTGATAGCATCGGGCTTAACTGCAAATAGAAACAAAATAAATAAACCCCTGACTGGAAGGCTAGACAGAAAATCAACAATACTATTAAACGCTGGACCTGCAACAACACGGTTAATGCTTTCCAGCCTGGCGAAGCTTAACAATGCTGTTGCTAACGACGCCATTGAAGCTAACTTAGCTACAGGACTTTGACAGAGCTATGCTAAAAACATTAGCTCTCCACATACGCCAGCTCTCATCTGCTCATCACGACCCATGATCACCTGCGTTCCAGCGATCGACGGCGCGACAAAGGACTTCTTCACCCGATCATCGATGCGGTCGGCGGCCCAGAGACGGAGGAAGTCAAGGTGAGGACAGCGGTGTGGCGGCGGGCGTTGTAGCTTTCGACGACACCCCGGCCGCCATCAGAGTCGGCAAGAAACATATATTTCCCCAAAGTTACGTACGTGACATGCACATAGCGCCACGCACGTACGGGCAAGCGATCAAATGTTTGGAAACCAAAGCTGTACTCACGGTAGCGCGTCTGCTATCCAACTCAAAGTCCTCCTGATTGTGTTGCTGTAGCCGCCGCTAATACACCGATCCCACCTACAACTTTCTTCTTTGCAGTCGTCATTGTTCGTTAACCCGGCCGTATTGGCATGTGTTGCAATGTTAAGATTTCATCATTGATATATAAACTATCAGACTGTGTGGTCAGTAGTAGTGGGTTTCAGTAGGCCTTTAACCTATTGTTACTATAAAAATCTACAAGGTTAATATAGTTGGTTTCTCTTTCTTCCCCTCCATTTATCTGCTTTCTTTTGTATTTCAAGTTATCATTACATATATGTATTGTTGCATTTGAACAATTGTATTGTTGATAATAGAGCTAATTATTGTTATTATTCATTATCAATAGTGCTATTTCTATTGTTATTTGTATTGCTCCATTTGTAGTGTAATAGTGTTCATTGTCATTTCTGTATTATTATTTAATTTCACTAACTGCTTCTTTGCTATCACTTTTACCATCATATTTGTACATAACCTACGTTTGTATTTGCTGATGTTGTTCTATTGTTGTTGTTGTTGTTGTCTCTCTGTCATTTCCCCCTCTGTCTTCCTTTTTTTCTCTTTCTATCCCCACCTGTTCTGGCCCGGCTGCACCAAATAAAAATATAAATCCATTTAATAAAGTGAAATACAAATAAGACAACAAGAGAAGTATCCCACACTTCTGTTATGTACTAAGCAAAGGGAAGGAGGCGACACCAAGGCAGAACTGCGTTTTTGAAGGTTTATTTAAACCTTTGATGAATGTGTGGGATGTGTATGCTACCACTAGTGAGTGAATGCAGACTATGTGTGGAATTAACAATGTAGAATTTACCAGAGGGTGTTGTCGGTGTGTGTTGGATGTATCTTTCGTCGAATCCAAAGGGGAAAGCGAAGGGGAGTCAGCTGGAAGGCAAGCAGTCGGGGGCTGGAGAGAGGCAACAAGGTCAGGGTCCAAACAGTGGTCAAGGATCGGGGAAGGCAAGCAACAATCCGGGAGGAGGTCGTGAGGCAAGACACGATCACGGAAGACACTGTGGAAGACACAAAGGATATCAAGACAGGAACGAGGAAGAGCACAATGAAGGTGAGCAAGGAACGAGGGAGCAGTGCCAGACGTGATGCTTACTCGGGTGAGATTAGCTACGTTCTGGCAAAGGTCTCCTGGCTTCGCTGTCTCTTTATGCCGCTCCCTCTCGTCAAGCCCAGGTGTGCTGATGAGTGATTGCATGCAGCCTTGTCGCTGCCCAGTGTGAGTGGGGGCGTGTCCGAGTGAGCAGCCAGAGGAGGAATTGTGAAACTCAGAATTATGAGAGGCACGGGTTCGAATCCGCGCCGTGACAACTTCTCTTTTGTAAAGTAAATTTGGACAGCCAATATGGGCATCTACTGTACATCAACAATATGATTTGCCTGAGAAGCTGGACAGGACAAACAAAAAATATGATTGGATGGCGTTTAAGTCAATGTTTTCGTCAACACTGGTTTGTGGGGACGCGGGCTCACAGATCCTGACACTGACAGCGGAGGGACAGCAACGAGGGAAGATCATCCTAGTGTATCGTGTCTCTTTTTCAGCGGATTTCTCTGCTACTGACGATATTTTTCTATCCTCACACTTGCTCTCTACATACAGAGAATGTGTGGCTGAAACCAGACACTTTGCGCTTCATTCAACTAAACTGTAGTAAGCACTTTACATTCTCAGTAACGGCAACGTCGTTCTAATGAAGGCAACAGTCATTAATTAGATTACAGGTTACTGAAAAAAAACCCGCCATTATACGCTTAGCGCCGGTATAACCAACAGATGATTCCCCAAGAGAAGCAACACTTGAAATCTACTACATTTTAAATTTCACCACTCGCATTATGTGTAGTTAAACAAAGTATCGCTATCGAATCGTTTCCAGGCTAAATTTGACCCGGTATCAGATCGGAAAGAAAATCAGTGTTATCGCACATTTCTAAAAAATAGTCATCCATAAAACTACTTGAGTAAGTAAGTATTTAGGGAAAAACTTTGATTTATTTAGCTGTTGACTCTTTTTAGTAAAAGCCATATATCGATGAACTGATGCTTTCACTTTTAAATGTACTGTATTTTCCGAACCATAGGGCGCACCGGATTTTTATCTTTTTTCATATATAAAGTGCACCGTTATATATGAAAAATATTTAATGCGCCCTACATTATAGGGCGCATTAAAGGAGTCATATTATTGTTTTTTTTTCTAAATTGAAAACACTTCCTTGTGGTGTACATAACATGTAATGGTGGTTCTTTGGTCAGAATGTTGCATAGATGAAGTTTTATTGATCATCTTCAAGCCGCTTTCTGACAGTCGCTTCCGGATGCGCCGTTTTGCGGGCGGTCTTATTTACGTGGCTCACCTTCGGCAGCGTCTTCTCCTCGTCATCTTTGTTGTAGCGGTGTAGCGTGCAAGGACGGGAGTGGACAAAGTGTCAAAAGATGGAGCTAACTGTTTTAATGACATTCAGACTTTACTTAAATAAATAACAGAGCAGCATCTCCTCATCCGGAAACAACAACACAGGAAATGTGTCTCATGAAAAACCGTCCTACCGGAACTCTAATAACTAAAGTTCCTTGGGTGAATTATGTAAACTGTTTTAGCACTTTCATGGCGAGTTTACTGACAGATATAAGTAAGAATTTACACTACTTTATATTAGAAATGGCAACAACAGGGTATTAATGTCACATAACAAGAAGATAGAGGAAAAAGTAGAAGCTTATCGACTCGCGGATGCAATTTTTTAAGACTTCTACAGATCCTAAATACAGATCAGCAGGTACCAGTGTCATGTCTTTTGATCATGTTTTGTTTTAGTTATGTCCTGTTTGGTTTTTGGACACTTAGTTCCTGCGTTTTCACTCCCTTGCTTTGTTTCCATGACAACCCATTAATTGCACCTGTTTTCAAGTTTGGACTCACACACCTGTCAGCAATCATGTCACTACTATTTAAGCTGGTCACTTTCAGTTAGTCTGTCTGGCGACATTGTCATTTTTCATGCCTGTTCATAGTTTTCATGCTGATGTTAATTTCATGCTCCGCTCATGCCACAGTAAGTGTTTTCGTTTTTATGTCCAGTTCTGCCTTTGTGCTAGTTTTGTTTTCATAGTCAAGTTTGCATTTCCGCCTTGTGCGCCCTTTTTGTTTGTACCTTTTTATAGTTATTATTAAATCATGTATATACCTTCAAGCCATGACTGGTCTGGTCCGATTGCATTCCGGGAAAACCATCCACGCAGCCAGCTGCAAAATAGTCCACGTCTTGACAACCAGAAGGTAAGAAAAGTTGCTTTTGCATAATATTGGGAAACAAAATGCCAGATAATATGTCTCACCTTATACACACACCATAATAATACTTGTATGTTTAATGCGCCGACAATCCTTCAAGCAGTGCGGCTTCATAGCTTACCAAAGTCGTAGTAAAATATTTTGATAGATTTTTGAGCGCCGTGTGTAATGTTCTATATTTTCAATGGAACATTTAAAATGTTGGTGTTGTTTACTTGAGACATATTGCAATCATAGTGCTGTCTATACGTATTTCTTATGTTTGACTCCCATCTACTGGTCACACGTGTTATCATTACACCATGTACCAAATAAAACAGCTTCGAGGTGAGTAAGCTCAACCGAACTTATTTCCTGCATTAGGCGCACCGGCTTATAAGGACGTAAAATGATTTAAGTGCGCCTTATAGTCCGGAAAATACGGTAATTAATTAACTACAAATCAAAGGAACACTCACCAGATGTCTTAAAAATTACACTGTCCCTTTAAAAGGGTCCAGAAAATAATGTAACTGTATTGAATCACGTTGGCTAATTATCGTGTATCGTATCGCATCGTCTGATTAGTGCATTGCTATAGCCTCCATGCAGATGTAGGACAATTTAATGACCCATGTATGCTCTCATCACAATAATGGAAAGAAGAGCGAAGTGGGAAAAAATGACCAGAGAAGAATATTTTCGGCCAGGACCTGATAAGTAAACAAATAACAAGTAGTATGTGTTTGTGTGGGTTGGAGAGGACTCGCTCAGGGAAGTCACATATTAATTGAAAACGACAGTTTCAATTAAAAATGTAATCATTCTATCCGCTTTCTAATTAAAAGCGAAGCGCTTGATGGTTTTGACTCATTAACTTCAAAGAGTGATGCAGACTGACGGAGGTGGGGCGTGGGGGAGGTTGGGGGTCTGCGGGGGGAGGTTACTGGTGCAGATGTGTGTCATTGTGCCCAAAAGGAGAGGCGACCAGCTAGCATTAGCATGATGATGAAGAAGAAGATGAGGAGGAGGAATTCAAGTGACTATCATCTGCAACAATTGCTTCCTATAAAAGACTTGAGGCTCTGAGATGAGTGCTTCAATGATAATTAAATGGGGTCATTGCAGGAGGCTGCAACCTGCACATCAGCAGCATGGCACATTAGCTATTTACTCTACCTGATGTATTCATTCTGAACGGTTTTCTTTGGGTTCCTATCATTGAGGCAAATCTTTTCGCACACCGTGAAGCTTAAGGCTTTAAATGTACAAAAGCGAGCTGACGTTTGAACTCCACATAACCTTTGGTTTTTACCCCTGAGATATTCTGTAAAACAAAAAGTGCAACTGATGATGAAGTTTTTTACGGGTTTTGCCTCCACACCACTTTATGCCCTCTTATTTACCTCCGCCAGGGGGCAATGTATGTATTCTGTTTGTCAGTTGGTCTGGTTCAGTAAATGTCTGGAATGGGATAAGAAACAAGCTATTGGATTTTGGGGGTGATCCGGATTACTTATGCTACTTTTCTGCATGGGTATGCTTTCTAAATGTGTGTATGCTAACCAACACCCAGAGAGACAAAAAGCGTGGATGACCGACGACGGGGTTCACTGCGTTTCTTTCATTCGGCTACATCCAAGTGCTGAGACCGATGCAAAGAGTGAACCCTCTTGAAGCCGGTTTGGAATCGACAGGTGAAGAATATTGGACATGGCAAATTAATGCACCCTTCGATTACTTACCTCTGCCAGGAGGTTATGTAATTGCTGGGGTTTGTGTGTTTGTTAGTTAGCAAAATAGCTCAATAAGCTATAGGGGGGTTGAAGGAATGTCAGAAATAGAACAAAAAACAAATGATAGCATTTGGGGGGGATGCGGATCACTGTCTGGATTCAAGATTTTTTTCAAGGATTCCTTGCTATTTGGAGAAACGGCCTGGCGGATGTATTCACGCTTTGCTATTCTAGGATTCCAAAGATCTTGCTTTGTCTCCCCTATTACTGACTCTTCACTACAATATGACTTATAGTGCAATATACCAACAGTGTGTTTCTTCTGTATCCTGTACTTATAACAAAAATGTCACTCAAGTTCTTCATTTAGATTGTAGCACTTCAATTTACAAGCTCAATTTAAATTAATTTAAATCTATTATAATCTGTAATAGAATAATAGAATGTACTTCAAACAACTAAAGTATTTTTTTATGAAGTAATGTAATACAAATGTCAAGCAGTTACCTCTCCCAGCAGATTGAAGAGAACTTCAAACTCCTTTTTGGTCTGATCTGATTGCTGTCTTTTTTTCCGTCTCATGAGATCCAACATGGACAAAAAGCCAAGTTACAGACGAAGGAAGATTGGCCAATAAGGCCGCGATAGCAGCGAGTAATGGCGTTAAACACAGATATTCCTCATTATGCTATCTCCCACACTTTTCAGGCCATGTGCTGGGAGGGTTACTATCACACTAGGCTGGGCAGCGGCAGGACTGAAGCACACTATAACCAGGACAATCAGCTTCTTACAACTCCTTTTTGAACATGTTAAAGCAGGGGTGTCAAGCTAATTTTAGCTCAGGGGCCGTATGGAGGAAAATCTATTCCCACGTGGGCAGGACGGTTAAAATCATGGCATAATAACTTAAAAATATAACTACGACAACTTTAGATTGGTTTCTTTGTTTTTTTCGGCCCAAAATAGAACATTATGAATATGTACATATCACAAATAATCCTCTTGACAAAACACTTCAAATTAGTCGAAAAATCTGAGGAAAATATATGTGTAGTTTTAAACACCATGAAGAACACAATTAATTTAGCCTTAATCTCAATGTATCTACAAAGCAATTAAACTTTAAGTCACAGCCAATCTTGGATTGAATAACAAACAAAATAAAGCATAAATAAAAACTATTCTATGTATCCACTATCTCATTTGTCATTTACACTGTTCATTTTCTTTAAATTTGCACAGATGACAATCATTTTCACAGAACTATATCAATATGCAGTGTGTCATGCAGCATTTTAAGTGAGCTTACCAATTGTTTATTTTACTCCTGTTTGTTTTACATTGGGTCGAGGGTGAGGAGTCGCTTTACCCTGTACCTCTTGCTTGGTATACTTGTTCCCTCCGGTTTAAACTATTTGCTTGCCTAACAGAATTACTATTGTGACATCCAGTGGACACATTTAGAACAACAGTTTCTTTAATTTAAAATTGCAGCTCAATTTTACACTTAGCAAACTCATCTTGCAAGCCGGATTGAACCTGTCCAAACATGGGCCGCATGTTTGACATCTTTGTGTTAAAGTGTGCAAGTGTAAACATGTGATGTGTTTAATCGTTAAGCATTTTGGAAATTAACTAAATCATTACTGTAGCCTAGGTGCACCGATACCCAGTTTAGTGTCCCTAACTCAGTGGAATATACAGTAGGATGGAGGACAATATGAATAAAACCCTTCTACCCTTTCAAATATTGTAATACATTCAAAATAAAGTGGAAATTCAAAGCTTCACTCACAATATCACATAAGTTTTGATCCTTTTAGTTACTTTATTAGAGTGGTGTCCAGGGAACTTGTTTTACCCTCCCGGGACGCGACCAAGACATCAATGCAACATGCCAAGCCTGAAGTTCAGTGTGAGTTCTGCATTTGAGAGATGGGACGGGCAGCCTCGCAGATGAGACAGTGGGCACAGAACCTCATATCACAGTTTTTCGGATTATGAGCACAAAAACGTGAGATATTTGGAGGATTTAGCCACATTTTGACATTGATATGTTCGACTTCAACTGTGTGCCTACAAACACATTTTCAGAAAAACATGTCTTCCAGCCTGCCACAAAATTGAGGTAATCCTTCTACGTCTAGATGATAAATAAATAGGTTGTCAGTCAAAGCTACTGTCGGTTTCTTCCTCGCCACTGTTGCTGACAGTGTTGATATTATAAATTCATTTTGATTGGTCGCTGTTGGAGGAGTGACGTTGTTAGGCGGGGTCGTGTGTTAAAAAAAATCGTATTTATGAGAGCGCTGTAGGGAAAAAGCAAGCTGCATGCTCAGGGTGTTTTTTTTTTTTGCATGGAAAAGGTTGAACACTGTCAACGCTGAACTTCATATGATTTGTAAAGAAGATAGATGCGGCCCGTGGAAACAAGTTTAGTAGAGTCTGGGCGGCAGCAGCAAAACAGAATGTATGGTAATTAAAGTCTGGTGCACGCATGTGTGTGTATGTGCGTGTGCGTGTGTGTGTGTATGAGTGTGTGTGTGTGTGTGTCGGGCCGTGTGCATCATATCATCAATCTGGCCAAAATGCACATCTGCTACTTAATTCTTAAAAAGGCCGTGGAATTACACCACCTGGATTCTTTCACACTGATGAAGCACTTACTAGTCACACGTAAACACTTTGTAAAAACTCTTAATCAATTAATTAGTCAATCAGAGGTTGGGTTTGACCCTTTAGGTCCCACTGAATCTTATCACTTAATCTTACCAAAACATTCGAAAAATGTTTTGTTGAATTATATCATATTTTCAATTTATATAGTAACCAATACAAACTGGGTCCTCCTGTGTGGAATTTGCATGTTCTGCCCGTGACTCTCTCCGGGTACTCCGGCTTCCTCCCACCTCCAAGGACATGCACCTTGTGATAGGTTGATTGGCAACACTAAATTGGCCCTAGTGTGTGAATGTGAGCGTGAATGTTGTCTATCTACTGTATCTGTCTTGGCCCTGTGATGAGGTGGTGACTTGTCCAGGGTGTACCCTGCGTTCCGCCTGAGTGCAGCTGGGATAGGCTCCAGCCGTAGAAAATGTATAGATTATCAAATTGATTTTAAAAAATGTGCACAGCACACATTTTGTTTACTGTTTATTTGTCAGAGTTAAAGCTTAAGCAGCATTCCATTAATATTATACACAATATATTTCACCAGACTGTCATAACTCAAATTAAGACCCACCTTTCATCTCAATAATTATGTTTTTTTTTTTTTTTTTTTTTTGGGGCCGTACTCTGGCTCCCGCACACACTGGGAGTCAAATGTATTGTACATGCAAATGCACATATACTCACACACATACATACAGACATACATAGGTACCTACGCTCCCACATACATATACAAATAAATACAGTACATATTTACACACTCAAAGTTCGTACATCCACACGCACATTCATTATACAAACATACTGTATACACATACTGTACATATACATTCACTGTAAAAACATACATATACACATACTCTACATATACACTCACTGTACAAACACACACATACACATACTACACGTATACATTCACTGTACAAACACACACATACATATACTGTACATATACATTCACTGTACAAACACACATATACACATACTGTACATATACATTCACTGTTCAAACACACATACTGTATACACATACTGTACATATACATTCGCTGTACACACATATACACATACTGTACATATACATCCACTGTACAAGCACACATATACACATACTGTACATATACAGGTACATATGCACACATACACTCATGCACATAATCACGTTTCATCAAACATATATTAACGTTGTTGCCCTAGGGTAAACTGGGTATAACACATGGCACACTGACAAAGCTTAACCTATTGTTACTATAACAATCTACAAGGTTAATGTAGGTTGCTTCTCTTTCTTCCCCTCCATTTTTCTGCATTCTTTCGTATCTCAAGTTATCATTACGTAAATGTATTGTTGCATTTGAACAATTGTATTGTTGATAATAAAGGTAAAGTATTGGTATTGTTTATTATCAATAGCACTATTTCTATTGGTATTCATATTGCTCCATTTTTAGTGTAATAATGCTCATTGTCATTTCTGTATTATTTTTTTTATTTTCGCTAACTGCTTATTTGCTATTACTTTTACCATCATATTTGTACATGTCGTATTTGCTGATGTTGCTCTGTTGTTGTTGTTGTTGTTGTTGTGTTTGCCGTTGTTGTTTTTGTCTCTCTGTCTAATCCCCCTCTTGTCCCCACAATTCCCCCCTCTGTCTTCCTTTTTCTCTCTTTCTATCCCCTCCTGCTCCGGCCCGGCTGCACCAAATGATAATATAAATACATTTAATAAAGTCAAAATACAAGTAAGGCAACAAGAGAAGTATCCTACACTTCTCTTTTGTAAAGTAAATCTGAACAGCCGATATGGGCATCTACATCTGCTATATGATTTGCCCGAGAAGCTGGGCAGGACATTATTTAAAAAAAAAAAAAAAAAAAAGGTTTTTAAATGAAACAAAAATTTGTACAGCATTAAAAATGTCTTTAAATTATTTGCCTGCCTCGAACTTGCACCATCCGAATAGGTAACTCAGTGATTCGGATTCTGCATTAAGAAACAATGTAGGTTTGATCCCTGCATGAGGTTTTGCATGGTATGTCTTACCTTTTTTTTTGGGAATGATTTAATGATGATTTGAAAATGACAAAATGAAAACCCCTTCTGTTTTCCCATTTTACCAGTACATTTCCCATATATTAAAATGCAATTGTTAACATACATGCACTCTCTCCCATTATTAAATATGACCAACATTAGAAACGGCTGCATGGACAAAGCTTTGAGTTATTTTATTATTACTATTTACAGTATTTTGTTGGGGAAACGTCGGAACAGTAGAGAGAGCGGTACTAGTGGGGTTAAATTGCAGAGGAGACATACTGTAGCTGGAGTCGTTTGTCTTGGTGTTCAGCACGACATGAGGAGGAGTGGGTGGGATCAGGGATTTGTGAGTGCTGTCCAGCAGTTTGGGAAATAATTATCTCAAATATAACTAAAAGATAAGCCCCGTCAGATATCAAAAACCTATTTGGGGGAAATTGATAATAAGCCAGTAATTTTCATTCAGTTCAGTTCAGTTCAGTTCAGTTTATTTCGAACATGCATACAATACAATGTAATGCATCACACATTTCCAGTTGTTTCTTTGCAGCACGTCCGAAAAGGAGTACGAAGAAGCAGAGTTTATTTAATCCTACCCCCTTTTCATACCATAGCAATTTTATCCAATTTCCTTGTTCCTTGTAACAGAACAGTGAACAAATAGATAATAAATAAATAATAAATAATTATAATAATGTAATATTAATATACCATAGTAATCAACTCATTCTTAAATGCATGAAGAAAGGGCCAGCAAAAAGGACACTTTTCTCACGTAGAGCAAAAGGGCAGGGGTCTATCTCTGCACCTGCTTGACCCTCAAGATGAACTAGAAGGGAGATAGTGATCCTGTAAGCCAGGGGTGACCACACTTTTATTTATATATATATATATATATATATATATATATATATATATATATATATATATATATATATATATATATATATATATATGTATATATATATATGTATATATATATACATATATATATATATATATATATATATATGTATATATATATATATATATATATGTATATAAATATATATGTATATATATATATATATATATATATATATATATATATATATATATATATATATATTGATACATATATATATATATGTATGTATCAATATATATAAATATATATATATATTGATATATTTGTATATATTTTCATATATATATATATATTGATATATTTATATATATGTATATGTATATATATATATATATATATATATATATATATATATATATATATATATATATATATATATATATATATATATATATATATATATATATATATACATATACATACATACTGTATATATATTTATATATACTTATATTATTATATTATAATTTCATTTAATTTCATTATAGTTTATATTTATTTATGCATGACACGGACGTTTTCTGTTAACATGTTAAAGGTGTTTTATAAAAATAAATAAATAATTATAATAATGTAATATTAATATACCATAGTAATCAACTCATTCTTAAATGCATGAAGAAAGGGCCAGCAAAAAGGACACTTTTCTCACGTAGAGCAAAAGGGCAGGGGTCTATCTCTGCACCTGCTTGACCCTCAAGATGAACTAGAAGGGAGATAGTGATCCTGTAAGCCAGGGGTGACCACACTTTTATTTATACATATATATATATATATATGTATATATATATATATATATATATATATATATATATATATATATATATATATATATATATATATATATATATATATATATATATATATATATATACATATATATATATATATATATATATGTATATATATATATATATATGTATATAAATATATATGTATATATATATATATATATGTATATAAATATATATGTATATAAATATATATATATATATATATATATATATATATATATATATATATATATATATATATATATATATATATATATATATATTGATATATATTGATATATATATATATGTATGTATCAATATATATAAATATATATATATATATTGATATATTTGTATATATTTTCATATATATATATATATATTGATATATTTATATATATGTATATGTATATATATATATATATATATATATATATATATATATATATATATATATATATATATATATATATATATATATATATATATATATATATATATATATATACATATACATACATACTGTATATATATTTATGTATACTTATATCATTATATTATAATTTCATTTAATTTCATTATAGTTTATATTTATTTATGTATGACACGGACGTTTTCTGTTAACATGTTAAAGGTGTTTTATAAAAATAAAAGCTTGTTTGTTTGTTTGTGTCATGTCTGTGTGATCATGTTTTGTTTTTTTCATGTTGGATTTTGTTTTGGACTCTTTGTGCACTTTTGTTTGTTTTGTCACCATAGCAGCCCATTAGTTGGCACCTGTCATGTCACGTACCTGGTTCACGTTTTGAGTCACGCACCTGTTTTCACTAATCATTCAACTATTATTTAAGCCCTTTGTTGCCAGGAAGTCAGCCTGGCGACATCACACTCTCTACACACCCTTATGATCCATGCTGCTCTTTGTCATGCCCTTTTCTCGTTCAAGTAAGTTTTCTTTATTCATGCCATATCATCAATCTTTATTGCAGACCTTAAGATCCATTTAAACATATAAAAACAGAATATAATACATTAAAAACAAAACAATAAAACATATATTAAAAACATAGTTTGCAAGTTTTGTTTTATGTCCATAGTTCTGCCTTTGTGCGACTTTTTGTTTTTATAGCCAAGTTCTGTAGTTCCGCCCTTGTGCGCGCCTTTTTGTTTATTATTCTCCTTCACGCCATGTCTGGTCCAAATCATTTGCACCACGGGAGAACAAACCACGGCGAAGTCCTAGTCTTGACAGTTTTTTTTGTTGTTGTTTTTTTTGTCCTGTCCAGCTTCTAAGGCAAATCATATAGTTGATTTAGATGCCCATATCGGCTGTTCAGATTTACTTTACAAAAGAAAAGTGTAGGATACTTCTCTTGTTGCCTTATTTGTATTTGACTTTATTAAATGTATTTATGCAAGCTTGTTTTGTCCTGACCCTCAGCATAATCTAAAAATAAAATAAGTTTATTGTTATTGTGTTACACTAATTAATAGGGGTGTAAAGATTGATCGATGTATCGATGTATCGATTTATATCCCTACATTTCAAGTATATTGATTGGTGCTTGGCAAGTTTGCTTTACGGAAGATAAGTATCGATCCAATATTGTTTTAAAAGGGAATCGATAAGTGTTATTGATACTAGAAAAAGGAAAACATTGGATTTAAGAACATCAAACTTTATATGAAGTTTACACTTTTAAAAAAAAGGACGTTAAACGTTAAGTCCATCGAGCCCGTCTGTGATGTCATCAAATAAAAAATGGCGGATACCTACGGTGGTTTTAGAAAAGTCATAACAAACGCACAAGCCACAAGACAATATCATAATAACAAAACACAACATCTTTCAGCTACGGCACAGTTGCAAAAGCCACAACAAATACAAACATAACACAATAGTTTAAAGCCGCAACACAACTTTCGGCCACAACAGACGTGACGGACAAAATGGAAGTGCCAGTGGAGCAAGTTACGGCAACACTGACTTCCGGAACACAACATGAAGTGTGACACACAACACACAACCGGCGGTCAAGGAGAAGTCATTCCATGAGAAACAAATGAATACAAGAGATGGATGCAGGAGCGCTGAAAAAAGGGGGGGGGTAAAGGAGACGGATTCTAGGGGACCATGATGGAGGGGGGCCCAGAGAGGCCCCTAATGATGATGAAATTATAATACAGGGGGCCCTGTAAAGATTCTTTTCATGGGGCCCAAAATCCCTAGCGGCGCCCCTGGATGGATGAAGGGGGCTATGGAAATTAGGAAGCGAGGGGCCAACACCATCAACAGGGATGAGAGGGCATACATGCTTCCTCACACCTGGGACGCTGTCTGTCATCGGCCAGGGCGGAGGACCGATACTGTATTTAGCAGTTAAAATTTTGGTTACTGTACTTTTATTGAAAATGTCTTGGGTATTGAAAATGTGAGCAGAAAAGGTTTCCTTTTGTTAATTCAACCTAAAATGTGGGTTGTACTTCATTCAAATAAGATGTGAGTGCGTTGGCCATTAATAGTTGTTTACTTGCTTGTTTGTAGCCATAATTTATTAATACCTAATCTTCCCTTAAAAGAAAAAACTGAAATATAGGAAACCTCACCTGCAGTATTAATTTTACAGTCACACTGCTTGAATTCGATCTATTTTTTTGCTAAAAAGTTATTGAATCGACTTCGACTCACTCAATTGTTTTGGATCGAATCGTTCTTAAAAATTGGGATTGTTCCTTAATCGTATCAGCAACCACAAATATCAAAAGAAACCGAATTGTGATTCAAACAGATCTTTGCACCCATCTTAATCAGCTTTATCGCCTCGAAAGCTAAGCTTATACTAATAAAGAATGTTTTCTCAGGGATTGAATCGGTCGCAATTAGAGACAGTCTGAACAGTCCAGATGCGATCGATTCAATCCTCTGAGAATACAATGTCATCAATGAGTGATACTTTTTACAAGCAGTTCATAATACACTTTATACTAACCTTTCTTTGCCCATGTTTGATGCCCAAAAAGTGCCTACTCAATTTTTCTGTATGCTACAGTATATCTATATTTTTATATTTGATATTTGTATTTATTGGAAAATTAGCTGTCAGCAGTTTTTTATGTTTAAATGTTAAAATCGACCTTTTTATAATGGACCCGAGTGGTGGAATATTAAAATCTAGTAAAATGTAGCTTGAAACAAATATCAATATTAAGAACCCAAAGTAGTGAGAGCAGCCGTCCAAAACAAGGAAAGATAATCATGCTTGTTCACAATTTATTATAATCTGAATTAGGGTACAGTCACGACAGGCGTAGTGGGTCAGTGTCCTGGCTCCGCCCACTTCCACGGCGTCCTCCTGCACACAGAATTAAAACGGAGGCAGGCCACGGGGATAAAATCTTTTAAAAACACGGAGACGCTCTCAGAGCTGACGTCACACTTACACGCAAGGCAGGGTTTCCCCTGCCTCTGCTGTAGTTCCGCGTAGAAGTATTGGGTACGCCCACTCTCCTCACCAGTCTCTGGTGGGACCTACGTGGCCGTACTCGTCCCGTCTCGCTCCGCCTCTTGGTCGCTCCCGGGAATCACCGCAGGTCTCTGGGTCTCGATCCATCCTGCCCACAGGACCACACAGCCAGCGTACAACGCACGAGCCCGCAAGCCCACAGCCAAAGGCAGTTGATCACCCCCAACGATCCATAATCCACGACACTTACTTCGGAGGCAGAGTAGTGATGGGTCCGGCAACACCGATGCATCGGCGCATGCGTTGAGCTCATAGAGCAAAACCCTGTGTCGGTGCGCGTACCGCTTTTAGAAAGTCACGTGACCGATCATGAGCTGTTTGGGTCACGTGACCGATACGCGAACTGTGTCGAACTGACGTCTGCGCGCCAAACTGTGTTTATAAGGAAGCGCATCTGTCAACGACACGCTGCTGCCAACAGAATTGCCGCACTTTTGTCGTTGGTCATTTGTCATTTATCATCGTCGGAGATCATGGAGCAGCCTAAGGCAAAAAGAAAGATTTCCGCCGTGTGGGAATATTTTGATCATATATCGGAAAAAAAGGTATTTTTGTTCATTTCCTTGTCGTTTCATCCTGTACTCTCAAAGTTTCCACTTGATCTATTAGAATTCTAAATCTCTTCAAAATGATTCTTAGTTTACTATTCATATTTTCTGCAGGTTAAATGTTGAATTGTTGTACATTAACAAATCCACCTCCTCAATGCTGAGGCATTATAGGGCCAGGCATGAAAATGAAGTTCCAGAGACACCCAGGATAATAACTAAGAAGAGAAATCGTCTAAAATTGAATACGTTGGAAAAACTGTTTTTTTTTAAATGAAAATGTGTAAAAAAAAAAAAAAAAATCCCAGTCCACAAGCATCCTCATTCACACCACATTCTCTTAGATTTCCATGTTTTGATACATGTTCACATTATTTATAGACTGTATCTAAAAAAGATAAAAATATATTTTTATTTAAATGAATATATGAAATAATCCTAAATGAAATACAATGACTTGGTTTATATTATTGTATATACTAGGTCATAAAATCAGTGTCAGTTGAGTCGGTCCATAGGTTGCCTGTAGGGATTTTTAATGTCCAGCAGATGTCAGTATTTAGTGACACAGTATCGACACAGTATCAATACAGTTTTGCAATGTGTCGAAACGCTTCATGACGCCTCATCAACCCATCACTAAGGCAGAGCTTCCTCTGCCCCTGCGTGTTGTGGGCTTCTTGGGGTTCACACCGGTAGCTTGCGGGGTCTGCTGTGTAGTCCTGGATTCCTTCCCAGCCTGCACCCGGACGCTCTGGGCAAAGCCTGTCGAATCTCTCCGGTCGCTCTTCCTTCTCCCTCTGAAGCCTGTTGAATGCTTCCCTTTTAAATGTGTGCAGTCCTACTGCTCCACAGGTGCGTCTGATCTCAGGTGCCGTTTGATTGGGCACTTTGGTTGTCAGGGGCAACGTCTTAAAATGCCAGCAAAGTCCACAAGGAGTAAAAACATGCAATTAAAAATACAATCAAAGTCCACAAAGTGTAAAAACATGCAACTAAAAATACAATCAAATTCCACGCAATAAAAACATGCAATTAAAATTCACAACAATAAAAACACTCTAAGACATGTATGGCAATAAAACATAAAAAATAAAATCCCCTACTTGTGTCCCATCACATTTTCATGGCAAGCAGTTTTATGTTTTGCATATGGAAATATAACCGAACTGTGATCTTAAAACCGAGGTGCAAACTGAACCGTGATACAGCATACCATTACACCCCTATAGGACATGTGACCCAGTACTTTTGTCTGTACGTGCAAATGCATCAGATTCTAACACACCCAGCTCTCCGTCCAGTTGAGTTTGCATGTCTTCCAGAAGAACATAATGAGGATTTCACACTGAGCCGCTGGAGCAAAAGAGGCAAGGGGGAAGGACAATTTCAAGGGGTAAGTTGTGTGCGTGTGGGGGGAGGGATGGAGGAGGTGGGTGACACAGACAGAGAAGGGGAAGCAAAACACAAAAGGCACTCAATGATAATGTATGAGCTGTCTGCAGTGCTTCGTGGCAAAGGAAGGGAGTGCAGTGGTCCATTTAAAAAGAAGATTATCATGTCAAGATACAGTAATACCTCGGTGAACACGGACTTTCATAGGATGCTGGTGTCTGTCGATTTTTAGTGGGGGAGGTTGAGCGTTCAGTGATTGGGCAGTGGAGAAGGGTGTTTGTAGGACGTCTTGGCTGGGAGAGGCTTTGGAAGCTGAGCAGTTTGTTGACCCTTCACAGTAGCAGTGTTTCCCAAACGTCCAAAAATCGGTTGCCAACCAATTTAAAAGATACTGTGAATACTTCATAATAACTACATCTGACCAAGTCTATGAGCACAAACTGATGAAGTCTACTCGAATGAGAGGCAACACGTTTTCCAAGAAAAACCGAACAGTAAAGTTGCAATCGTTTAAAATGCCCTGAGATGACAATGACCTGGATGAATGAGAACATTCTCAGACACTTCATAATAATATTGATTTGTTTCAGAGGGAGCAGCGATGCACTATGATAATGTAGGGCTGTTCGAATGAATGTGTTATTGCCGATTAATCCATCATCTGTTACGTTCTGGGGTAGCAGAGCTTGAAACATGTCACTGTAGTGTTTGTTTTGACCCCAAAATGCAAAGACTGCAGCAGTAGTATTTAATAACAGAAAAAAAATAGTGCAGCAGGGAAGATACCATCGATCATAATATTTTATTAGAGCATATCAAAACACGTATTGGTATGTCAGACTTAGCCTTGTCTTGGTTTAACTCTTATCTTACTGACAGGATGCAGTGCGTCTCCCATAACAATGTGACCTCGGAGTATGTTAAGGTAACGTGTGGAGTTCCCCAGGGTTCTGTTCTTGGCCCTGCACTCTTCAGCATCTACATTCTGCCGCTAGGTGACATCATATGCAAATACGGTGTTAGCTTTCACTGTTATGCTGATGACACCCAACTCTACATGCCCCTAAAGCTGACCAACACGCCGGATTGTAGTCACCTGGAGGCGTGTCTAAATGAAATTAAACAATGGATGTCCGCTAACTTTTTGCAACTCAACGCTAAGAAAACGGAAATGCTGATTATCGGTCCTGCGAGACACCGACACCTATTTAATAATACCACCTTAACATTTGACAACCAAAAAATTACACAAAGAACCTCGGTAAAGAATCTGGGTATTATCTTCAATCCAACTCTCTCATTTGAGTCACACATAAAGAGTGTTACTAAAACGGCCTTCTTTCATCTCCGTAATATCGCTAAAATGTGTTCCATTTTGTCCACTAGCGACGCTGAGATCATTATTCATGCTTTCGTTACGTCTCGTCTCAATTACTGTAACGTATTATTTTCGTGTCTCCCTATGTCTAGCATTAAAAGATTACAGTTGGTACAAAATGCGGCTGCTAGACTTTTGACAAGAACAAGAAAGTTTGATCATATTACGCCTATACTGGCTCACCTGCACTGGCTTCCTGTGCACTTGAGATATGACTTTAAGGTTTTACTACTTACCTATAAAATACTACACGGTCTAGCTCCATCCTATCTTGCTGATTGTATTGTACCATATGTCCCGGCAAGAAATCTGCGTTCAAAGAACTCCGGCTTATTAGTGATTCCCAGAGCCCAAAAAAAGTCTGCGGGCTATAGAGCGTTTTCTATTCGGGCTCCAGTACTATTGGAATGCCCTCCCGGTAACAGTTAGAGATGCTACCTCAGTAGAAGCATTTAAGTCCCATCTTAAAACTAATTTGTATACTCTAGCCTTTAAATAGACCCCCTTTTTAGACCAGTTGATCTGCCGTTTCTATTCTTCTCTGCCCCCCTCTCCTTCGTGGAGGGGGGGGGGGGGTACAGATTTGGTGACCACAGATGAAGCGTTAGCTGTCCAAAGTCGAGACCCAGGGTGGACCACTCATCTGTGCATCAGTTGGGGACGTCTATGCGCTGCTGACCTTTCTCCGCTCAAGATGATCTCCTGCTGGCTCCACTATGGACTGGACTCTCACACTATTATGCTAGATCCACTCGACGTCCATTACACCGGTTGCCTGGGGGGGCGGTCCCCTCATCTGCGGTCCCCTCCAAGGTTTCTCATTGCAATCCCATTGGGTTGAGTTTTTTCTTCCCTGATGTGGGATCTGAGCCGAGGATGTCATTGTTGCTTGTGCAGCCCTTTGAGACACTCGTGATTTAGTATATATATATATATATATATATATATATATATATATATATATATATATATATATATATATATATATATATATATATATATATATATATATATATAAATGTAAACATTGATTGATTGATTGAAGTGCACAAAAAAGCCAAAACGGATACAAGCTTAGAGGAGGCTATGCTGCATAGCGTTTTTACACACAAAGTAAAAACAATGATCCGTATAAAAGATCCTGATTGGAAATCAGGAACAGGTGAGGAAGCTAGCACTCAAAAGGAGACACACAGGAAGTGGAACTGAAAATAAGAGCGCTGGAAAGGAAACACTACAAAACACAGGAATATAACTAAACATAGCCCAAACCTGCCATGGCAAGTAATGACATAATCAGTATTACAATTATTTCCAATGTCAATGCAATAACTAACCCATCTGCAGTGCGAAATTACAAAAAAATCTTTGGCATTGCATTTTGTGCAAGTGTTATTGTTGCATGTGCGCAAACAGGCAGTGAATGCTGTAGTGACAGGCTGCAGAACCAAATAAGTCAATGCGGAAAACGTTTGTCAGTACATTTGTTATATCCTGTTGATCTGCCATCATCATGTGATTACTCATTCTGTTTTTTTATTGTGTAGACCATTGACTTCCGGTTGAAGACGGTACAACTGCGAGCACCTGTTTGCAATTATAATGTGTCCTCCTACTTATACCTGACGATCACTCCAGGTGATCGCAGGTGCGTACTGATGCAGTCCCAGTCTGAGTTTCTTCATGCTTGCTATTCAGGTATTTTTCCCCTCATTCCTCTGCTGGCTAAGGCTAAGGCACTTAACGTGGTACCGCCTGATTGCTAAGGCCGACCCGCTCCCTAGTCATTGTTGGTTTTTGTTTTCATTTTTCTTTTACCCTTTTCTCACTTGGCTGCGTGTTCCTTTTTTTATGCCTTTGAGCAATAAAAGACTGTAACTCGCCGTATGCCTGGATCTCCATTTTTGTATCTTGGAACATATTTTTTAAAAGTGAAAGGTAACACCTAACAACATTGGCCCTCTTGATGTAAAATTTGAGGACAAAAAACTCTGACGGAATGGTTGTCCGACATACAGCATTATGCACGTCTTAAAATACCACACTGACAACACAAAAGGAGTCACAGGTGCACATTAATGCGGATACATGTTTGTTAACATGTGGCTCAAAATGTCCTGTACATCCTCGTCCCCCTGCTTGCAGAAGCAATGAAAAGCAACTCCAAATGCTCTGACTTGTTTTTAAAAAAATATATACTTAAACTCGAATATCATTCTAAGATGAAAAACATTAACAAAAAAACAACAACAAAAAGAAGTGCAGTTCAAGAGAAAAATAGTGAGGTAATTAGAGGGAGGTCAAAAAAATGTGTGGCTCTATGCATGACTGCATTACAGTGTTCAAACCTTTAGCACACAGATTATTCCGCCTTTAATCCAATCAAACAGGCACTTATATTAACAAAAAGCCATAATATAATATAGCACATCTCCAAATTATTCCCACATACATATTAATGTGAAATGTATTAAAGAGTAACTTATGCTAAACATGCACTATAAAGATTTCCATATGTAAATAAAGTAAATAGTCCCCTTTTAACTAAATTAACATATCACATCTTTTATACAAATATAAATCAACTTAAATGGAACTATGATGATTGTAATCTACATTTAGAACACTTCCTTGTGGTCTAGATCAGTGGTTCTCAAATGGGGGTAAGCGTACCCATGGGGGTACTTGAAAGTATGCCAAGGGGTACGTGAGATTTTTTTTAAATGTCTGTCAAAAAGAACTGTGAAAAGAAATGCAACAATGCAATATTCAGTGTTAACAGCTGGATTTTGTTGTGGACATGATCCATAAATATTGATGTTAAATATTTCTTTTTTCTGTGAAGAAATTATTAGAATTAAGTTCATGAATCCAGATGGATCTCTATTACAATCCCCAAAGAGGGCACTTTAAGTTGATGATTACTTCTATGTGTAGTGTAGTAGAATTTCTGACCTTTGACCTATATTGCATGTCTAATAAGAATGTATGCTCATTTAATTTCTCTTCTATTCTGTGCCAGTGGGACAAAGGTGAATATGGAGTTGTGCCAACCTGTCTACAGAATGTGTTGACTGTCTAAAGGATTCGAGTAGTTATGGAACAGATAGGGATAACAGAAAGACATTGACGCATTAGATAACAAACAATGACGCACAAGACACATATAAAAGATGGCAGAAGACCGGAACTCGACAGTGATTTTGGCTTGTGTGTGTCTTGTTTACTCCGGAGTAACATGTGGTCTGTCTGCACGGCCAACTTAATTCAACCTGCACTTCTGATAATGGGTAAATAAATTTGTTGTACTAAACTACTTTTGTTGCCTGTTTAAGCTTCGGACAATCCACTACACAAATTGGCGTCACGAACAGGATGGTTTAGAAGCTACAGGTCGACAGCCGCTCCCGCTCTCTCTGTCAGGCAGACAGTGTGCTGCACGCGCGCATAACAAGGTAAGCGTTTTGCTTAAAGTGTAAACATTTTCTGCCTGGAGAGAGCCGGATCGATAAGACTAATTGCTGAATCTATTTTTGATAAAAGATAGTTTTAGTCAGGTTCTCCAAAAACAACCTGGAATGGGGTAAATTATGGTTGGATTGAGTTGTTTTATATGTGATCATTTGTCTGTGTGTTTGTTGAAAACTTGTGATTTCTTGTTTTTAACATAAGGGGATTGTTGATAGAATTTTGGTGGTTTGGAGTGTAGAAGCATAGACGATGTGAGACGAAAAATTTCTTTTAACCTCTTCATCCTCTGTCGTTGTTGGCAGAGGATGCTTTTTTCTGCAAGTACATTAGGTTAGCCGGAGTTGGACACAGCGAAATTTAAGGCAAGGTTGGCTAACTGGTGTGACATTTGGCCCACACCTCTTTGGCGCTGCGAGCAAATTCCAGTCATTTGGATTTGTTTTTGACTATACTGGTGATTGTGACTGTGCGATATGACAGTTGTTTTACACACTGAGATTTTGAGTACGGGAAAAAAGACTCTTGCTCGCTGGTAAATTCTCTGTGTGTGAGTGACTGTGTGACGCATATAAAGGAAAAAAAAAAAAAAAGGAGTCTCAGCTGGGAGACATTTTGAGATAAGAGTGTGTCAGAAGTGGCGAGGCTGTGTGAGTGTCAGCTGTACGAGGCATTGGGCCGAGTGACACTGTTAGCATTGAGCTAGGTTTAAAGAATAAATAAATAAATAAATAAATAAAAAACTATATATATATATATATATATATATATATATATATATATATATATAGTGGACAGCTGTACTCAATCTGAAGAGAAGGCTGACAGGTTGGTTTTGATAATAGGAAAAATAAAATATACTGTATATGAATAAATAAACATTTAAATATCAATACATACATTTGGACTGGGACATTGAAGCATTGTTAAATTCATTAGTCATTAATTATGTGTGTAATATATTGTATTGAACAGCCTTGTTGCTTATCTGATCCATCCAGTTCCTGGGTGGAAGTTGAGACAAACACACGCACATCATAGAGTAGGACACACCGTAACTTTGAATTAATAGTTAGACAACAAATAAATCAATAATATTGAATTTAAATTTGATACAGATAAATTGATTATACATTGACATTTGCATTTTTTTTAGGAATAAACACACAATAAAATAAAAGTTACATTTATATTCTAATACATCTAAGGGCATCTGTGCAAACTGTGAAACATAGAGTCTGAAGAAGTACAGAAAAGAGGCGCCAACACTCAGCGCCATTGTCAAAACAAAACGTAGACAAGCGTTAAACAAATTCTAATCAGAAGGAAGACAGACCAAAATATGAGAACTTAAGTAAACAAGTAAAGTAGTAGCAAGTAAACCAGAAATAATAATGTAAATAAATAACAAAGAAAGCAAATTTCTATGTGACATTGGTGCATGTAGAATTACATGTAGAGAATAAAACTAAATGGAAATAAATGTCTGCAAGATGAGCATGACGTCATGAGTTGTGCTCGGGTTAGTAATAGATAGATAGATAGACATATAACACGTTATTGATTCCTTCAGGAGAGTTCCCTCAGGAAGAAGAAGTAAAAAGTAAACAGTAACTAATAAGGGTATAAATGGAAACAAAATAGAAAAATATTACAAGGAGAATAAAAATAGAACAGTAAATAAGAGAAACTAGGCATTAACGACCATGATATAAAAAAGTATTGCACTGTTATTGTTTTGCATTCCCTGTCATCCTAGCCCCCCCAAAGAGGAGTTGTACAGTCTAATGATGTATGAGACAAAGGATTTTTTATAGGCTAAACCAGTAGTTCTCAAAGGAGGGTATGGTGTTTCCGCAAGGACAAAAAAAGGGGGGTACTTGAAGATTTTAAGATTTTAAATATTTTAAAATAGCGACAATTCAAAATCCTTTACAAATATAATTATAGAAGAATAATTCTTCAACAAAATAAATATTTAGAATTAAGTTCACGAGCCCAGATGGATCTCTATTGCAATATCCAAAGAAGGTTGATGATTGATTATATGTATAGAAATCTTTATTATAATTTAATCACTTGTTTAATTTTTAAAACATTTTAGTTATTCTTATTTTTTTGTTTGTCCAAATAAGTCAAGTAAGACCACAACAAATGAGCAATATGGTGCACTGTTATACAATTTCATAAATCAGAAAATGATGACATTATGCTGTATTTTATTTCTATATTTTACTGGGAAAAAAAGGTTGAAAACCACTGCCCTAAATCATATCTAAAGCTAAAATTATTTTATAAGACTGATTATTTTGGATTATTGTGTTTGTATTGTGAGAGAAGGAGAGAAAGTGAGAGAGAGAGGAAGAGAGAGCAGGTGAAAAAACAGAAGGAGGGTGAAGAGGATGGTTTGAGTAAATATGGGAAAAGGATGTTTATAACCTTACGTTATGTGAATGGTTTCTAGGAGAACAGAAAATAGAAACATTGTGTGAAGTGTAAGGAAGAGATGGATACAGGATGTTGTTTGTAAAGGAAAACGAAAGTGAAGAAAAGATGAGAAAATGACAAAGGAAGGTATTCGTAAATGGTATGCTGTTGATTGTGGTTAGCTGCAAGTTTGTTTATTTGTTTGTTTGTTTAGTTGTTTGAGTGAAATGGGAAGAAATCAATAGGAATAATTACATGCAAAATGTAATAAAACTATGAGTGCGATAGATAATGAATGAATGAATGAAATAAGTTTATTTTGGTCATATAATCAACCATCAACCAATTTGTGTGAGCAGTTTAACAGTAAATTAGACATATTAACAATCATACACATTTACACACAGAAAAGAAAAGAAAAACGAATGACTGAAAAAAAAAGAATAGGCGGAAGCCAAAGCTTATATTGGCCTATGATATACATTTACTGAACATTAAATTACCTGGAACATCAACGTTAAAAGATGAAAGTAATTGTTACTATATTTTATAATGTTCAAAAAACTTTACTTTTCAAGGGTCTCCAAAACCATAACAAAAAACTACATGTGTTCAGCTCATCACTGAGGATGGTACATCATTTAACTCCTAAAACTGAAATACATTTGTGTTTTTATTTTATTTTACTTGACCTATTTCAAAAATCAATATCCCCCGTAAATGATAGTTTTCTCCTCATAATGTAAATAAGCTAAGAATACAAACTGGAAGGCTGTTGTTCTTTACTTGGAAACATAATTGCCATTGTTTTAAAATTAAATTATCTGAACATTTAACACATTATGACTTATAAAAAATGGATTGATATGATCATAATAATAATGCTTTGTGTATTATTGAAATGAGCCTTTTAATTTTAAGTATTGGGTCTATATTTCTTCTATAAACATTTCCCCAAACTTCAAAACAATATTACATATGGAAAAATAAATGAATAATATAACATGTGCAGACATTTCTTATTCAGCATGTGTTTAACTTTATACCGAATAGCAATGGATTTGGATATTTTTCTTTAATATGTTCAATATGCGGCTTCCAACATATTAATGATCAATTACTATTCTCAAGAATGTAGTTCATATACTCTGTCAATTTCCACTTGATTCAACTTTAATTTTTGTTTCACAATTTGACTTTGCACCCTGGACAGGTCGCCACCTCATCACAGGGCCAACACAGATGGATAGGCAGACAACATTCAAACACTAGGGCAAATTTAGTCTTATTAATTTCTACATATTGAGATCTATTACTTAAAATAACTACTTAACCACTATTGTGAAACACTTTTAATTTATGGGAGTATTGGGATAGGATTGAGGAAGATGTCTGCTGTGGTGGTGGTTAGTTTGGAAATTAATTTAATAAAAGTAACTTTAAAGTGCAGTCTGACATTTTGGTTTGGAGTAATTTGTAGTTTTGTTTGGACATTGCAGTACACCATACCATACGCCCGGGAATCGTTTTTGGTGATTTGGCTCCCAGGATTTTTTGCGGTCTTTGGTGTGACTCGGCCGGGGTTTTGAACTTGCGACCTGCCGATCTCAGGGCGGACACTCTAACCACTAGGCCACTGAGATGAAGGAGGCAAACCAAATCTCAACAGCTTTCAGTTAGCTATGTATTTTGAGAGTATAATGCGAATAACTATAACTTTACAACTGTTTGCTGTGAATAGTGTTGAATAATAATTGCAAATAACAGCCTACATTAATAATTAGAATAAGAGCCGATATGTAAAGTGTTAAAAAGAGGAGAAGTGTGATTAGGGCTGGCGCTTAGCATGGCCTTGTGTGTTTTTTGTGACTAGGTTGGATAACCAGTCGGAGACAGGCAAGGCAAGGCGGGGCAGCTTTGTTTGTGTGGCGTTTTTCCAGGAAAGGGCAGACTCAAAGTGCTTCACAGACAACAAAGTGAAATGAAAGAAAATAAAAGCAAAATTAAAATGCAGACAATAAAAATAAAAACAGTGCGGACGTTAAAAGTTAAAAGATTAAAACATTTAGCTGAAAGATAAGGAGAAACGTGAATAAATACATTCTTTTGTTTTGGAGAATATCACGTACAGCAGGAGGTCAGAGTGCAAGCATGACAGCTTGCTCGCGCCTACTGATAGACAAATGATAGTTTAAATTAATTTATAGATAATCTTTAAGTGAATTAAAAGGGTACTTAAATACACATGAAGTAGTACGTATAATCTTTGAATTTGATTAGCAATTAATGGGATAGTTAAGACTGTAATTTTAAAACGTGATATGCAAAATTGAACTAACCGAGAGGATATGAAAACGATGGGTGTACATGTTTTGAGTTCCAAATTCTGGAGGAAAAAACCTCAACAAAACGTAAAACCATACAGACGGACTTGGGTGGTAGCCACGGTTGTGCTAAGTCAAGCGAGGGTGGAAAGGATGTGCAGCCGGGGGACTGCCAATCTGAATAAGACAAGCTCCAAAGTTGTAGCCAGAACATGCTCACAAAAAATACAGGTGTGACAGCAGGACGAACAGCAGGATACAAACAGACCCCTGCTGGACATAAGTGTCAACGGACAAAGTTCAACACAATCTTTGAAGCATTCTTTTGTGGTCAACCTGCACACACCTTGTAATGACCTGCTTACGAACTGTGCCCTGACAATTCAATACCGCACAGAAGGAACTTCCTGATGTTGCCTGACAGCACGACATCAGCTGACAACTACTGGGGACGCCTCCCAGGAACGAATGGAAGACGGGGACTGCTCCAACTGTCCTAGCACTGGCTGACGGAGGTGCGTCCGTGTGTCCTGCCACCCAAACCGCCAAAGTGTATGATCACCAATTAGACGACTCATAATAGGAGCCTTTTGACTCTTATATATGGTGGGACTCAAGGTATGGCCGCTCATGTGAACTATCCTTACAACAATTAGAATGGTATAAGATGGACAACTAATGACCCACATTGTTCCTTTGCTCTCTGTCCTGCCTACGAAACCAAAAATGTAGGTCAAATGATAAAACAGGGCGTAGCGGCCGCTAAATGAACCGATACGCAAATACCACATTTTCAATTATTTTGGTTGTCTGTTAAAAACATAGCTATTGGTTGCAATTTGGACATTCCTGCTGTAGGCTACAAGGAGCTAGCAGCTACACAACAGCTGAGCTAAAACAAAATTTAAGCATATCAAATAATTGTAGTTGCTTATTACATACACAAAGTCGCAGAGAGACAGAAGTCTGTAGAAAGTATTCAGTAACAAACGTGTCCGCATTATTAAACTTTCTACCACAGGAAATATACTGAACAAATACAGCAGTTACTGTCAGACTCTAATCCGGATTACCTTGTCTATCAGAGACATGGTTAAAACCCACAACAACTTTTGTTCTAATTAATGTCCCGGGGGACAAGAATACAGAAAAGACAGATCGAGTGACAAAGGGGGGAGGAATTATGATTTATGAAAGGGAAAACATTAAAAGTAGATCAATTTGAGTATGTTGAAGTTAAAATCACATTTTCCTCAGAAATGTATTTCAAGGTAATTGTAGTATACCGACCGACCACAGCTAAAGACATTTTTCTTGATTCATTTTCAGACATCCTCAAACAGCATAGTATGAAAGAAGTAACGTCATGGGGGACGTTAATCTGGACTGGTTAAATAAAACACGTAGAAAGAAACTTAAGGATATTATAAACGGCTTCTACATGATACAAATGATAAGCAGCCCTACTAGAATTACAATTGGATGACAAAAATCAAAGAGAACATCTGTAAATACACAAATACAAAACCAGAAAGAAGAGTGTAAAATAAAAATACCATTGGATTAATAAAACAATTTGGATTCTAATAAAGACATCGGGACTCAGCTCTCGTAAGAGCAATTATAACAGGTCTAAATACAGATCGTATGATTTAAAAGTTTGGAGGAACAAAGTTACAATGTTTATGCGGAAGTTTAAGGCTGACTTTCACTTAGAATTAATCAAAGCTGCAAAAGGGAACATTAGAAAGTATGGAAAACCAGAAAAAAAACTTACGGAAAGAGAGCAAACAAGAAACAACACTATAACATTAAATATCAATGGCGCTACTATCGCAGATAGTCTGGACATAAGTAATAATTTTAATGAACATTTCATCCAGTCTGTACAAACCCTGAAAAAAAAGTCCCTCAAAATCAGTGCAAATAATTGTCATTTATTCATATGGACTAATTTTAGAATTAACAAATGAAACAAAGTTAAACAAAATATTCGCTGCATTATCAGACTCACGATCTAGAAATATATATATATGGGTTGGACACTAGCTTCCTAAAAACATATAAGGATTGTATTATTGCTCGTATAACAACGATTGATAAATAAATCAATAACGGAAAAGACTTTCCCTACCACGTCGAGAAACTGCTACTATGATTAAATCCATAAAGCAGGAAATAAAGAAGACCAGAACATGTACAGACCAATTAGCCTTCTCCATGTTATAACAAAAGGAATAGAACATTTGAAATTAAAGAGTGGCTTTGGAGCAATCAAGGCTGCTCACACGGTCGCTAAGAGGGGCATTATGTTGACACATCAACTTAATGTGTAGTATATTTATCTATGAGAGCATTTTTGTTGTAAATTGTGAGGTATGGCTGTTAAAAGCTTGGTTGTTGTTATGAATGATGACAGATGTGAACAAGAGCATGTATTGTCTTTGTGTGATGATGTAAATAAGGTGTGGTTGTATTGTATATTAAGAATGTGTCCATGAAGGGGAATTTTAGGACTTCTCTTAATCTGATTACATGCTACAGTATGATTATTTTTTGATTAATTATTGATTACTATGAATGTATATATTTATTATGATTAATTAGTGTCATAATGTTATTGCTTGATTTTTGGATCCCTTTAATTTAGGTAGACAGGGACTACAGATGGAAAGTAGCTATTTAGAAATAATCTGGTACAAAACATATCTGTTTCT
Source organism: Entelurus aequoreus (assembly GCF_033978785.1). Taxonomy (NCBI): domain Eukaryota; kingdom Metazoa; phylum Chordata; class Actinopteri; order Syngnathiformes; family Syngnathidae; genus Entelurus; species Entelurus aequoreus. The sequence goes on along the minus strand of NC_084732.1, from coordinate 43,733,100 downwards.
GAACTTAATGTTTCTGTGCATTGTCCCATCATAGATAGACTAAATTAAATACAACTATTTAGTGAATTATTGAGGCCAAAATAATTCACTAGGTGTTGTAAAATATCAAAGTACTATTGCAAAAGCGAACAGTGACCTCAAACATGACCTGTCCTCCGCCTCTGTTCTTGCTGCGCTTGACTATCAGCTGTCTTTTCTTTTTCTTGGATGTTTCTGAAACTACTAATACTACTACTACTATTACTATTACTATTACTACGACTAACACTGTCCCTGTGAGAGGGACAGAGGGGGAGGTGAGTTTGGATTGGGTCAAGTTTGAGCGTGTTGAGGTTTTATTTAATCGATATGATCAATCCGGTACAAGGATAAAGGAACGTAATGATTTAGATTGACAATTGCAGTGGTTGGCGGAAGCAACCCCAACCTCAAAGGAGGGTGCCAATTCAGTAATTAAATGTTTTGTGAATTATCTAATATCCCGACATGGTTTCCCCAAAAAGATTAGGTCAAACAACGGCACCTATTTTAAGAAAACAGGTTATCATCTTCAGTCACAAGATCAGCACTTCTCAGGACCAGCAGCTTCCTAGGAAGGTGGAAAGACCATGAGACCAAAATGGTAAGTTTTCAAAATGTAGAATTTGTGTGCCAGTTCCTCTGTGCAGATTTGAGGATGAAAGCAGCCACTCCAGATTCCCTTGCACTCGCTAAGAGGGGCACGGTCAAAGCCAATCCAGGACCAACACCCGATACCTGACTGGAAGGAACCGAGAGGAGAGACAACACCTTGCCAGCGATGACGAGAACAACTAACGTTGCCAGCCAATGTGTCCACCGGGACTCCAGCAGCTGTGGAAAGAAGTGTCGGGAGTGCCGAAGCAGCGAGGAGGCCTGAAGCAAGCCGAGGGCCTGGACCAAAGCCCCACGCCCCATACTCTGCCCCAGCCTTCCCCAAAGCCCCCACAGCTCCAACTCTACCTGAGTTTTCCCCAATTTCGGCCAGCACGCACCGGCCACTGAATAGTCTGCCCAATGGACTGAACCACACCCCAAGAAGAGACAGAGACAGACTGTTTGAGTGGATCTCTTTCTTCACCAAGGCAGCCAAAAGCCCAACGAGGTGTCGGCAGGCCACCAGCCTGAGGCACCACCGAGCCATCTATACGAGCACTAATCGAACATGGACTCATACGAAATTCAGTTGTGTGTTCAAAATTAATTGGTAATTAACAATATTGGTAACTACATCCATTGCAAATGCCGGGAAAAATATTTTTGCAAATGTCTTACAGTCATAAGTCTATATACATTCATCTATTTATGTTCAATGATGTTCATGATCAAAGTATTTGTTATTCCTTTACTAAATCAAAGGGTAGGCCACTAATTGTGTTCTGTGAGATGGTTTTACTGCAGGCTGGTAACAGCGATCGCTCTGAAGGAGGGTCATAGATGGAATTTTTGCCTCGTATAAAAACATTGAGGTTTTTGCCTCTATCTGTGGTAGAGATTAGTGGTCTACATCAGAAATTGTTTTGGTCCAGGGTCTTAAGACCCTGGAAGGTGGGTATGTAGTAGAATTTCTGACCTTTGACCTATATTGCATGTCTAATAAGAATGTACGCTCATTTAATTTCTCTTCTATTCTGCCAGTGGGACAAAGGTGAATATGGAGTTGTGCCAACCTGTCTACAGAATGTGTTGACTGTCTAAAGAATTCGAGTTGTTATGGAACAGATAGGGATAACAGAAAGACATTGACGCATTAGATAACAAACAATGACGCACAAGAGACATATAAAAAATGGCAGAAGACCGGAACTCGACAGTGATTTTGGCTTGTGTGTGTCTTGTTTACTCCGGAGTAACATGTGGTCTGTCTGCACGGCCAACTTAATTCAACCTGCACTTCTGATAATGGGTAAATACATTTGTTGTACTAAACTACTTTTGTTGCCTGTTTAAGCTTCGGACAATCCACTACAGTAGAAATCTTTATTTATAATTGAATCACTTGTTTATTTTTCAACAAGTTTTTAGTTATTTTTATATCTTTTTTCCAAATAGTTCAAGAAACACCACAACAAATGAGCAATATTTTGCACTGTTATACAATTTAATAAATCAGAAACTGATGACATAGTGCTGTATTTTAAGTTTGTACTTCTTTTTCTCTTTTTTTCAACCAAAAATACTTTGCTCTGATTAGGGGGTACTTGAATTAAAAAAATGTTCACAAGGGGTACATCACTGAAAAAAGGCTGAGAACCACTGGTCTGGATAATATGTATTGAATATGCTTTGGTGTAAATTTTGCGTAAACCGTCACTTTTAAAACCATTTTTTGAGACTGTCTGCAATATGTTCCTTTGTAGAGGCATTACCAGATTGCAAACGAAACCACACCCCACGCCCTTTAAGTATCATCAATTATCTTTTGAAAACTTACACTATATATATATATATATATATATATATATATATATATATATATATATATATATATATATATATATATATATATATACATATATATATATATATATATATATATATATATATATATATATATATATATATATATATATATATATATATATATATATATATATATATATATATATATATATATATATATCTTGAAGTTGAACATCATGTTTTTTTTTCCAGACACTATCAAAATTAAACTTTCTAAACATTATATAGATTAATTCGGTCACATTGGGTTTGCAAACTTTCCGACCAATTCAGACTTGCAAAAAAAAGCGTATTTACAGTATCTCACTGCATGTTGCACGCAGGTAAAAATACTTTATTCAACTTTTTTGTGTTCCCTCCCTCAGAGAGCTTGATTTAAGGTCCAAATAAGTATGTACACCTCTCTGTGATGCCACAATGTAGCCAGTCTGCAAAACACAGCAGAGGCATCCAAAACTGCATGCAAGCTCATGTCAAAATACATGAAACCTATAATATTGGCCTGCGAGATGGCAGGGGTTCATTATAGATATATATATATATATATATATATATATATATATATATATATATATATATATATATATATATATATATATATATATATATATATATATATATATATATATATATATATATATCGAAAACCACTCTGCCAGTGATTGTACTGTCAAGTATTGGAATCAATCAATCAATCAATGTCTACTCATATAGGCCGTAATCGCACATGTCTCAAAGGGCTGCACAAACCACATCAACATCCTCAGCTCAGAACTCACAATAAAGTACAGCGTGTACTTGTATGACGCAATCCAAACAACCTTCCAGAGTCACTGTTCAGTTTATTCCGTATTGGCCCTCTGAATAGGGGTCGTCACTCAGCATGAAAGGAATTACTCGCTGTGCATTCTTTGCTTGTTTTATTTAGTACTTATTGCAGCAACAGCAGTAGCAGCAGCAGCAGCAGCAGCAGCAGCAGCAGTAGTAGCAGGTAATAACCTAAAAGTAAACATGAACATAAAACAATGTATCTATCTTGAATCATCATAATGTATATAATAGACCTGAATTCATCAATTGAACCATAATGTTGTCAACCATGATATGACATATTATCAATTACGGTGATTTTATCCTAACTTATTAATTTTAGCATTACATTTTATTATCACCATTAATTTATGTCATATAATGTTTTAAATGTGATCAGAATTATTTATAATGTCACCGTGGTTCATGGACAAACTTACTAAAAAGACATAAAACACCGGCGCTCTGTTTGAGGCACACATTACACATATGAGCAGAACTACATAATAGAACTACAAATCCAATCAGCCAAACCAGGAAGTAAAGTGCCGGTATTTTTAACTCAAACCTTCGCACTCTCAAACGCAGCCGGACACACGCAATGTGACAACAATCTAATCCAACAGATTTCAATCCGCACATTACTGTTAATTTTGCCTACGTCGTTTAAAAACTAAACAGTGAGTGTTTGCCCTGGTTGTGACGCAGCAAGTCAGCCGCACAACAAGCGCTGCGGACATAGCGGACATACAACAAACAGAAAAGCAAGGAAGCGAGCAAGCATGGAATTTAAGCAATAATTCAGCTGATCTAACAAAGATAAGCGGATATAACAAAATGAGCTTACCAGTGGGGTATGCTGGTGACGAAGCACGCTGTTTTTTACAAACGAAACAATGACGCCATTTTTAAAGCTACCTACATGGTCATCTGTCAGTGGTAGCCCCGCCCATGTTAAAGTCCCAGGTAAGTCCGCCATAAATACCAATACACATAACAAATACACATAGTAAATCCAACACCTCCCACTTAAGTTCCTGATGTCCCATCCAAGGAACTTACACCACGATCAAGAGACCCCACTTTGTGACACTCGTTCGATAACCCAGTTACAATGATTTATTTATTTATTTTTTTTTAAATGGAGTGTGGATGCTCATCTTCGCATATGTACTGTGTGCACTGTGTGGGCATGGTGGCAGCGATCCGCCTACACCAACCAGCCAAATAGTTTAAAGGGGTTTGGGGCGTTGACTTGGCCAGGGGGTGGGGCAGTGACTGGAACTTTGAAGTCGCCCCGGGAGACAGCGTCATGAAGTCGCAGCTAGAGTCGAATCGTCTGCTGGGATCAGCACGACCAGCCGCGTTACATCCCTTTGCAGGATGATGGTCGACGGGAGTTGTTGATTTGCCCTGCCTTTTCTCTCAGTATTCGTCAATGGGAGGCCGGCACAAACTTTGACATCAACGTCCCTGACGACTCCATGCCTGTCTGGTCTTGTGGCTGTAACTATGCCCAAGCGGAATTGTCCTCTCATGGCATTAGGGTCTGCGAGCCAGACGATGTCTCCCTCTTTGACGTTTCTCTCCTTTGTATGCCACTTCTCACGGACAAAGAGATTTGGACCGGCTAGTTCATTCCACTTGGCCCAGAATCTGTCAACTAAATTGTGGATGTTCCTTAGCCTGCGCCAAGGTTGAGTGACTAGATCAAGTCCATCTGTGTCTCCTCCCACTGAGGATCGTCCGAGGACGAGAGAGTTGGGAGTTATGTAGTCGACTGACTCCTCTTGCTCTTGGGCGCGAGCATCGATTGGGCGCTCTTTTGTCAGGTTGGCTGCCTGAAAAATTAGAGTCTGGAACTCGCCCCAGGTGAGAGAGTCTGTCGCTCCTTTCAAACTTGTGAGGGCTCTTTTTATCAGTTTTACGGCAGCTTCTGCTGCTCCATTCCGGTGGGGCGCATCGGCAGGGTGGGAGCACCATGCCCAGTCTGTCCCATTCTTGGCTGCAATGTCCTCAACAGATGATGTTTGTAGACAGCGCAAGTGGTTTTGGAGCTCATTCAGAGCGGGTTTAGCCCTGATGAAGTTTGTCCCTTTGTCGGACCATAGCTTGCGTGGGTTTGCCCTCTAAGGGCAACAAAGCGGGAGTAGGCCAGCAGAAAACTTTCTGAGGACTGGTCATCGCATACATCGGCATGGACTGCCCTTGAAGCCATGCAGCAGAAAACAATTCCCCAGACGTTCTTCCTTGCTCTCCCCTTGACTGCGTCCTTGACTTCATAGGGGCCGAATAGATCCAGGGTTGTGTTCTCAAATGGGCCTGCCCTTTGCGCGCGCTCCAGTGGGAGGTCACTCATCACTTGCTGGCATACTCTAGCTCTTTGCTTTCGGCAGTGGATGCAGTCATTTATAACTCTCCTGACTGCTTGACGGCCCTGTATGATCCAGGCTTTTCTCCGAGTACCTAGGAGAGTTGCTACAATCCCCTCGTGGTTCTTTTCATGAGCCTCTTGGGCTAGTAATGTGGCCAATCTTGACTGCATAGGGACCAGAGGAATAGCAGTCTTGCCTTCATTCCAGGACTGAATTCGTCCTCCGCAGAATAGGAGCCCCGTGACCGCATCTTTCCGGACCACGAGTCGGTCCAGAGTTTCATCCCGGAACTCAACTCCGTCCTGGGCTTCAAGGGCAAGTTAATGGAAGGCCTCTGCCCTCTCAACAGCTGTAAGACCAGGCATTGCATTTCCATTGGCAGTGGCCTGGTGGCTGGCACCTAACCAGGCCTCCACTGCCCCCCGAGTCCAGGCAACAGTCCCGCACAGCCTGGCGAGGGAGCTAAACCTCCCAGGCTCCACTAGGCACACAAGGGCCACGGCCCGCACCCGTGGGATAGACAGAGGTGGAGTGGTCCCGGGGCCGCCAGGCTCAGGAGGCTTCATTCTGCTGTCGCTCTCATTTTTGTGTCGCTCTCATTTTTCTGTCGCCTTGTGACCACGGCAGAGAATACGCATCTTTGAAGCTTCTTGATGCTCTCTTTGGCGACCGTGGCAGCGATTTCACTTGCAGTCTTCCCCGGCCACTTGCTTTCAGGCCACTTGAGGAACTCAGGCCCGTTCTGGGACTCTGAGTCCTCGTTCAACTCCTCAGGAGTCGCTCCCATCGTAAGGATATCGGCAATGTTTAGGTCTCCTTCAACCCACTTCCAAGCGTCCACTAGGCCGGCCTTCTGGATTTCTCCAATTTGATTTGCGAAGAAGGTCTGATATCCATAACTGTCCTTTTGGATCGCACCAAGGATCGTCTGGCTGTCTACTAGGTGTACCCAATGATCGACTGGGATGCGGCAGTGCCTCTCAAAGTACTTCCTCAAGCGAGTAGCAATTACCGCGCCACACAGTTCAGCTTTAACTCCATCCCCCTTCTGGTCGAGAGGAGTAAGCTTGGCCTTCGACTCCACCAGCCTCACGATGACCTTACCAGGCTCGGTTTCCCAGTGGAGATAAAGCACAGCTCCGTAAGAAGCTTCGCTCCCATCAGAGAATGTAACCCCAATTGGGGGGCCTAAGGCAGCAGGGGGGGTGAGGCTTCGGTCAAATCTTATTTGGCTGAGCCTTACATACTCCTCAAAAAGTCTGACTGCTGACTCCCGGAGTTCTGGTGACAGTGGGTCATCCCATTTGTCCTTCATCGGGCGATCTTTTCTTGCTTCTTGAAAGGACTCCCTTACGAGTATTACCCCTTTCTGTTTCGCAGGGGAGACCAGACCAATGGGGTCATAGAGGCTGGCAATTTGGCCAAGAAGCAAGCGCCGGCTCAGCGGCTCAGGAGTGCTGCTCCTAATCTCGTCCTCTCTTAAATCAAGCCCAGTCCTCATCTTCCCCCTCTTCTTTGAGAAGTTGATTGTAGCGAGGATGCGGAGCTTGTCTGACTCGGGCTCGTACCCAACCCCGAGGGCTTTGCTGTCCTCTTCTTGCATCTGATTTGGGAGGATGAGGATGTCCGGCGTGCTCGGACAGCCAAGCTGGGGACTGCTCTGGGTTCCCCTCCTCCCACTTTGGCCAGAGAAGACCCAGGGTTTTAGAGAGAACCCTCCTGCCTCCAAGATCTTCTCCACACCAGCAGTCGTCTCTCGTAGAGCATCAAGATCATTGTCCGACGTCAGGATGTCATCGACGTAGCAGTCTTCTTCTAAAACTCTACGTTCTTTGAGCATTGACGAGAACTGTGGCAGTTTAGCTGTCTCTCGCATTGCAACTTGGGCAATACATCCTGCTGGCTTATCGCCAATGTTCACTCGGACAACTGCAAACGTCTCTATTTCGTTCAGGGGTCATCCCTCCACAGGAATCGATGCAGGTGGACCTCTTCATCCTTGAGCCAAACTGAGTTGTACATCTTTCGTACACCGCCCAGGGCAGCATGTTGCCCACTTCGGAACTGTAAGAGAACTTATTTTATTGGATTAAGTACATCTGGACCTTTGTTGAGACGGTCATTCAGGCTCCAACCCTGAAAGTCTTGGCTGCTATTCCACACTATTCTCACAAGGGTGGAAGCAGAGTTGGGGTTCGGGGCGACCAAGTGGCTAAGGTACCACTTTGGGCCCTTTCAGGAATCCATCTCTTCTTCTGATAGCTTGACAGCCGCACCTCTTCTGACCATATCATGGATTTGTTCCCCATACGCTGCTTTCCAAGCGGGCTCTCGTCCCAGCCTGGACTCCGTCCTCCTGAAAGAAGCCTCCACGGCTCTGCGATTGTCAGGGAGAGAGGCTGGGTCTCCTCGCCAGGGGTAGGCAGCTTCCCAGTGGGGTGACTGGCTGTGCTTGTCTGCTAGAACATAGGTGAGGCCATTCTTGATTTTCTCCAACTCCCTTTCTTCTCCAAGGGTCATCTCCTTTCCTCCTTGGGCACACATGCCACATTTGCAGCCCCCACATTGAGGGTCGCACGCTGCCCCGATGCTGTTCCACCTGAACCATTCTAACATTTCTTTGTTAGTTGTAGCGGTGCTGCTGAGGACCGTCTCTTCCTTTGTGAACTCGGTGTTCGGATTGCTTGAGTCCACAAGGACCTCCTCATATACTCTTGAGGCAGTTCTCATGGACCTCGCGAAATGAGTGTCGGACTGGTGGAAGGTTAAATCTACCATCTCAAGGAGGTCAGGGTGGGTCCCAGCGACCGTCTTGCCAAGTGGGCCATCCCAAAGGATCAGGTCCTCTTCTCGCCTGACTGGCTGTGGGACCAGGCGACTTTCCCTGTGGCTGATGAGGAGATCGATTTTGGTGGGCCGGACCAAGTCTTCAGCAGCAACACCAGGGAAGAACCCTTGAAGTTGATGTGGTGTGGCTTTCTGGGTGACCTCTGCGATGTTCTCCAGGCCGTAGCAAATGATCTTATGCACTCCCACCGTTCCCTCGGGAGTTCCTACCCTCAACCGAAGGGTGTATCTCCTGGTCATGATTGTCCTCCGCATCCCAACAACTCCATGCACAATCAATTTGATGTTCTCTCCACATAGTCCGATACGCTTGGCTCCAGTATTTGTGATGTAATTGGTATCTGAAGCAAGGTCAATCAATGTTCCGATGAGATTGCCAGAGTTGGTAGTGACCTTGAGGAGCATCATTAGCACTGGATATTCTTTAGGTACACTTCCAGTGCTGGTGCAGATTGCTGTGGTGGTTTTGTTTGAGAAGACTTTCCTGCACTCTGTTCTCTGCTCTGGGGTTAGCGTAGCAAAAAACTCTTCCTGATGGCTGGTTAGGCCAAGAGGCCTTTTCACTGGGACTTTACTGCCACCGTCCCTTTGAGTGGCGAACCTGGGGCAGAGCAGGTAGTGGTGAGCCTTGTCTTGCCGGCAATCCGCTTTACTGCAGAGGAACCCTGAGTTGCAACGGCCATCCTTGGGGTGAATGTTCAAGCACCTGTTGCACACACCATGGGTCCTTAGGTGAGACTGTCTTTTTGCCAGGTCCAAGTCCCTAAACGTTTTGCAAGCAAAAAGCCTTCCAGCGTGTATTTCGTCGCCACAGATGGAGCATGCAGATTGTGGCTTTGCTGGAGGCCCGCGTTGACCTGCAGTGACCCTGGAAAAAGCTTTCTTCGCCCACTTCTCTGAAATTTCTATCGGGCGTTTCTCAGAGGGAGTCTTTTCTGCAAGGCTCGCTTCCAACTGGTCCAGCTCTTCAAGAATTACCTCCTGTCTCTTTAGGAATTGAAGAAGACACTCAAAGTGGTTCTGATGGGCGAAACCATTGGTAGGCACATTCTTGTGAGCCACCCATTTCTCCTTTAGGAAGTTCGCCAGCTTACTCTCCAGAGACTGTGCTACCAGACAATTTTTCATAACGTCCTCTTCATCCAGGATGAGAAGGTTGCTTAGGGCCCTTTCCACCGTCTGGATCAGCTCAATTGCTCTCCCAGGGTTATTTCCTTTTATAGGGGGCAGGCCTTGCACCTCACTCGCAATCATTTGGGCAATCCTTGCCTTATTCCCATATCTGTTGTCCAAGCATTGGAACATTTCCTCAGCGGACGCGCAGCTGGACAGGACTAGGTCCTTCTTCACTTTATCACCAAGGCTAGCTAGGACATGGAACCTTGTTACACCTGCCGTCCTCAGTGGGTTCCCCAATTGCTCCAGTTCTCCCCACTCAGCCTTCCAACGGTAATAATCTGTTATGTCACCAGAAAACGTGGGGAGACGTACTCTCTCGAGGGGTAACTGATTTCTTTTGCCTTGTCCTCTTCATCCTCGGTTCCGTTCACCGCATTGAGGGCTTCAGCATAAGTCATTTCCTGCATCACTGACCCTCTCATAGTCCACCTCAAGGATACTCAGCTCGTCGATCAGGGCTCTCTCTCCTAACAGTTTGACTCTGGAGGCAAGCTTATTGGCCCTCTTGGTGAAGGAGGATTGCGCAGCAGAGCGCTTCCCTCTGAGGGCTTCAAGTTCCTGTGTGTCCATTTTCCTTATCCTTTATCTGACCAAGGTTTGGTTTCACCAGCAGGGTCCTTTCCCTCCAAATGGTGGTTCTCCTTGGGTCAATGGTTAGGTGGACACAGTGTTGTTTCGCTTGGAGAGTTATTTATTCCTCTTCAAGGCTTGAAACTCATCGGGGGATTTGTAGGTTAATTCCAATCTCATCCCACCCGCTGGTTATTACTGTTCAGTTGATTCCGTATTGGCCCTCTGAATAGGGGTCGTCACTCAGCATGAAAGGAATTACTCGCTGTGCATTCTTTGCTTGTTTTATTTAGTACTTATTGCAGCAACAGCAACAGCAGCAGCAGCAGTAGCAGTAGCAGTAGCAGCAGCAGCAGCAGCAGCAGCAGCAGCAGCAGCGGCAGCAGCAGTAGTGGCAGGTAATAACCTAAAAGTAAACATGAACATAAAACAATGTATCTATCTTGAATCATCATAATGTAAATAATAGACATGAATTCATCAATTGAACCATAATGTTGTCAACCATGATATGACATATTATCAATCACTGTGATTTTATCCTAACTTATTAATTTTAGCATTACATTTTATTATCACCATTAATTTATGTCATATAATGTTTTAAATGTGATCAGAATTATTTATAATGTCACCGTGGTTCATGGACAAACATACTAAAAAGACATAAAACACAGGCGCTCTGTTTGAGGCACACATTACACATATGAGCAGAACTACATAAAAGAACTACAAATCCCATCAGCCAAACCAGGAAGTAAAGTGCCGGTATTTTTAACTCAAACCTTCGAACTCTCAAACGCAGCCGGACACACGCAACGTGACAACAATCTAATCCAACAGATTTCAATCCGCACATTGCTGTTAATTTTGCCAACGTTGTTTAAAAACTAAACAGTGAGTGTTTGCCCTGGTTGTGACGCAGCAAGTCAGCCGCACAACAAGCGCTGCGGACATAGCGGACATACAACAAACAGAAAAGCAAGGAAGCGAGCAAGCATGGAATTTAAGCAATAATTCAGCTGATCTAACAAAGAAAAGCGGATATAACAAAATGAGTTTACCAGTGGGGTATGCTGGTGACGAAGCACGCTGTTTTTTACAAACGAAACAATGACGCCATTTTTAAAGCTACCTACATGGTCACCTGTCAGTGGTAGCCCCGCCCATTTTAAAGTCCCAGGTAAGTCCGCCATAAATACATATACACATAACAAATACACTTAGTAAATCCAACAGTCACGGTGCAGAAAAAAACATTTAAACCAGTACAACAATTGGACTAAAAGGGTCACTCATAATAATAGCCTGCTGATTGAACATTGGGGATATTATAAACAAATGTCCAATCAATATAAGAAAAATCCAAATGACATATTACAAGAGATGATGGGAAAAATGCAAAATATTCTCTCCACACTTATCCATGTTTGGCGCATTTTAGCTGCTTGATATTTCTGATTGATTAAAAAACCTTAAGGAGGTTGTCACAGAAGTAAACAAGATAGGGGTTGAACTTTCAATTGTATAACCAACTATAATAATTATGAAATATATATCCATTATATTATTTAGAAACATTTCAACTTATCAGAAAGTATTACACACCACAAAAAATAGTCCTGGCCAATGGAAAACGCAATTGACCCCTTATAGCCTGTTTCAATGTGGACATGATTGTTCCTTTACAAGTCAATCAAGTGATCATATCGGGTGACTCGATAGCTTCAAATGTTTGCAGACTTCTGGTCTACAACAATCCCCAGTCCTGAAGCAACAACATGTTTGGTGCATAACTACCAACAATTTTAGATAGGCTGTTTTTTTTTTTACAGCAAATTAGCTGTGACGTGTTAGTCATCCATGTGACTTCTGTAAGCCAATTGCGCCAAACTAAACTTGCTAATTTGTTTTCCATGGACTGTTTACTAAAACACTTTTTAAGTCTGGCTGAGTGCTGAACCTCATAGCTGCTTGTCTCCCTGTGCGAGTTCATGAGAAGAACATTGCCCACAGCCTTCATCCATTGCTGTGGTCAATTTGTCAGTTGGCTAAGCACAGCTTGAGTTTCACTGGGCCCACAGCCTCGTTTCAACATAAGTGCATACATAAATTAACACCATTTTTCATGATTAAAGAAACACTTTCGTGTTAAATCAAGGGTTTTTGAAGGATACTTATGAATAATTTGCATAAATAGCAGAGCAAGGATATGTGGTACTTGTTTTGATCTACATTCTAAAATCTGTTTCATTTTTCCTGAGTGTTTCTCTGCAAGACTGTGTTTGACAATCATTTTTTTCTTGTTAAGACTGCACATTTGTTTAGGTGTTTTTATTTTGAAGTCCATTCCAGCCATATCCTAAGCTGACACCTTCTCTTATTGTGCCCCCAATTTGTGCGGGGATGAGTCAGTCTGCAGGGCAGCATTAGTCTTGTTCTGCTCCACTACCTCTTTGCTTGCTTCTTGTCGCCATCTCTCTGCACTTTCCACTGTGCTGTTTCTCCTCTAATGGAACTAATAGCTGACAGCGGACCAGATGAAATTTAAAGCCATAAACCTGTCTTAAAATGGTCAAATTGTGAGTGTAGTTGAGGTGCGTATGCGTCCTTTCATTTACAGAGTCATGTCTACCTCGTTATTGTGAAGGGCTTTGGAACTATTCTGGCGCAGAGGCAGCAATCCGACCTGAAGGTCAGGTGGAAAATTCACGCAGGAAGTATTTTTGTTATATGCAAGCAGTAAAACCTTTTTAGAATAAAGGCAACATCCATGCCAGCTGTGGCTGTACTGAAAGCTTGTACTTTGTTTTGGTGCATTAGCTCGATATCATCAATCAAAGGCAAGTTTTAAAAACAGACAAAGGTGACGAGATTAGAATCACACAATGTGACATATTGGGCCAACGATGGCACCACTGGAAAAGCCAAGGGATCACTAAATGTCACGATGATTCATCTTGCTATGGCAATACAGCACATTGCTTTGAAATACTTCACCTTTGTTGAAGGACTGCACCACGAGACATGGACATTCTTGTTTCACACATCGCTGCTTTAATATTGACTTAACTACTGATTGCACTTAATGTCATCATTACCTATTATCAATACACAGTGGAGCCAGACATGTATGTGTGTTCTAGCAAAGATGGCCAAAAGTAGTAACCTCTCCAATGTGCAGTCATTTCTGGGCTATAGAGTGCACTTAAATATTAGCCGCACTCACCTATTTTTGGACAAATTTAATTTTGTACATGTATTGGGCGCTGCAGGTGTACATGAAATATTTTTGCAGGCGCTTGTGTTCATTCACAAATTTAATAAAAGACAGTGCCTTTAACCCGGCTTACAGTAGCCTCCAGCAGAAGTCATTGAGGACGGTCTTCGTCTTGAAAAACGGTGGCGGTCCGACCTGTCGGGGCATGTTTCTGTTTTTTTTTTGTTTGTTCCGTATTTCGGCTGTATACTTTTTCCAATCACCATAGGTTTTGGGGTTGCGTTGTGCACATTTCGTCACGTGTAATCGATTATGAGGGTGAATACATAATGCGCTGAATGGCTGACTGAATGATGGTGTGAGTGTGTTTGATTTAACGTGAACAATTTTAGTGCAAGATTCTTGTCTGCAAACAAGAGTCATGGGCCGCTCCAGTGGTAGGACAAGGTCCTGACTCAGATGTGTTCTCCCCTCAACCCAATCTCCTTAGTTTTCTAATAGTAGATTTTTGTTTGAAACCTATATTTTAAATAGATAAGATGAACACAATTGATGTAAACAAGTTAATTGATCCACCTTGATCCGTTCAGCAATTTTATTTTATGTGACAAGGCTAAATTTATTGCCGGCATTTGAAGCTTGTGAACCCGAGAAAGTCCATAAATTAGCGGCACCAACAACAACTGGGTGGATTCTTCCCCGGTTTGAGTGTCACGGCTCACTCGGTATAACCTGTCTCTAATAATCAAAAAGTGGGGGAATACCCACGCTTTTCCCGGGCGCACCAGCTGACCGTCGATGTAATCCACCTAGTCCCAGGCCGCACGCAAGATTTAATCACGGGACTGCTCGAGGGGGAAATCCTCCATAGGGTGCCAATGGGGCCCCGGGGGGGTTTCCCGCGAAGCCCCCGCTGGTTCCGGCTCGGCAGTGTCGGATGAATCCGCGTCGCCACTGGGAACCACGTGGATAATCCCCTTTCCTACACCCCGTGAACGCATCCCCACACATTGCGTCACTAGATGAAATCCAAGCCAATTTGTCCCTAATATTATGGGATGCGTAAGGTGAACACTTACAGCAACCTTGACACTGTGCTTTTGTCCCTGATACCAAATTTCCACTGGTACAATGGGATACATCATCATGGCGCTGATCACGGCTGCCTCGGTGCTCTCGTGCGCTCTGTTTTGTTTGTTTTTGTGCGTAAATTGTGTGTCCGCAAGCTCTTACACCCGCAGAGAGCTACTGAACATCAGATCCATCATCCATACGGACTTTTTACCGGTCATCTCAGCGTCAGCTGCGGATTTGGTCCATTCTTTGATCAAAAGAGGGAAACCGCACCGAAGAGGAAGGCGAGCGGGCGCCCTTGTCCGTCTCCGCGGATGGGGATTACGCACGCCTTTACCTGGAATCTTTCTCTCCAACGTCCGCTCACTTGCCAACAAGATGGATGAGCTAGCGTTGCTGATGAGAAGAAACAAGTACTTTTCCTCATCTTGTGTTTTGTGCTTCACGGAGATGTGGCTGAGCGCAAGTGTCCCGGACAGCGTGGTTTAACTGGAGGGCTTTCATCTTCTCCGCGCGGACCGAGACGCGGGGCTCTCCGGCAAAAAAAGAGGCGAAGGAGTCTGCTTCTTCATCAACAGCAACTGGTGTACAGACGTGACGGTGATATCTCAACACTGCTCTCCTTCTCTGGAATATGTTATAATTCACTGTAAGCCCTTTTACTCACCGCGTGAGATTGTTTCATTCTTACTGGTGGCTGTCTACATACCACCCGGCGCGGACATGCGTGACGCTCAGCGCACGCTTGCAGGCCAGATCTTACATGTGGAACGGTCTTTTCCGGACTCTCTTGTTATCGTGCTTGGTGACTTTAACAAGGGAAATTTGAGCCAGGAATTACCTAAGTATAGGCAGTTTATTAAATGCCCGAACACAGAGGAGAACACTTTGGATCACTGTTACACTACAATAAGCAAGGCATATCGTGCAGTCCCGCGCGCTGCTCTCGGACTATCAGATCACGTGATGGTGCACTTAATCCCTTCATACAGACAGAGACGGAAACTGGCTAAACCTGTTATGAGGACCATCAAGTGTTTCACCGCCGAGGCTGTGGAGGAGCTGCGTGCATGTTTGAAGACGACAGACTGGGAGGCAATTGGAGCGGCCACGGACAATTTGGACGAGTATACGGACACTGTGACCTCATACATTCAGTTTAATGAGGCGCGCATCATTCCAACGTGCACCAGGGCTTGTTATAACAACGACAAGCCCTGGTTCACACCCAAGCTCCGACAGCTGCGCAAGAAGAAGGAGGCTGCGTGGAGAAGCGGGGACCGGAGTACCTACAGAAAAGCGAAGTACCACTTCAACAGGGAAGTGGAGAAAGCTAAATCTGTGTACTCTAACCGTCTACAGGAACAGTTCCGCTCCAATGATTCTGCGGCCATTTGGTGAGGGCTAAGGGCCCTTACTAACTATAAGCCCAAAGCCCCCAGGCCCTGAATGACCGGACTCTCGCTCAGGGCCTCAACACACATTACTGTCGTCATGAACGGCCTTCAGCTCATCAAAGCTCTGCTCCCCCCCACCATCACCCTCCCCACCAACGCCAGCACTTCATTAAAGGATTTAAAGGACTCAAAGGACTCCAAGGACATCACAGGACTCAAGAACATCACAAGACTTTAAAGGCCCTCTTCCTCCGAGAGGAGGATGTACGCCGGCAGTTCTTGAAGCTGAATACGCGGAAGGCCCCCGGGCCGGATGGTGTCTCCCTCTCCACTCTCAGACACCGCGCGGATCAGCTGGCTCCTGTCTTTACTGACATTTTTAACACCTCTCTGGAGCTATGCCGCGTGCCGTCCTGCTTTAAGACCTCCACCATTGTCCCTGTCCCAAAGAAAGCACGGATCACAGGACTTAATGACTACAGACCGGTTGCGCTGACGTCTGTGGTCATGAAGTCCTTTGAGCGCTTGGTCCTGCCCCATCTCAAGGACATCACTGCCCCCATCCTGGACCCACTGCAGTTCGCCTACCGAGCCAACAGGTCTGTGGATGATGCAGTGAACCTGGCCCTCCACTTCATCCTGGAGCATCTGACCTCCCCAGGAACCTACGCTAGGATCCTGTTTGTGGACTTCAGCTTTGCCTTCAACACCCTCCTCCCTGGACTGCTACGAGACAAGCTCTACCTGCTCAGTGTGCCCGACTCCCTCTTCAGTTGGATCAATGACTTCCTGACAGACCGAAGACAGCACATGCGGCTGGGGAAGATTGTCTCGGACAGTCGAACCACGAACACTGGTACTCCTCAGGGCTGTGTACTTTCCCCCTGGCTCTTCTCCCTGTATACAAATTGCTGCACCTCTAGTCACCAGTCCGTAAAGCTGCTCAAGTTTGCGGATGACACTACCTTCATCGGGCTCATCTCGGATGGCGATGAGACCGCCTACAGGAGAGAGGTGGACCGGCTGGCGTCCTGGTGCAGCCTCAACAACCTGGAGCTGAACGCCCAGAAAACAGTGGAGATGATCATGGACTTCCGGAAAGTCACAGCCCCACCATCCCCCCTCACACTGATTGACTCTCCCACCCCCGTCTCCATTGTGGACTCCTTCCGTTTCTTGGGCACCACCATGACCCAAGACCTCAAGTGGGAGCCGACCTTAAGCTCCCTCATCAAGAAGGCCCAGCAGAGGATGTACTTCCTGCGGCAGCTGAGGAAACTTAAGGTGCCGACCGAGATGCTGGTGCAGTTTTACTCAGCCATCATCGAGTCCATCCTCACCTCCTCCATCACCGTGTGGTTCCCCGGCGCCACAGTCCAGGATAAGCATCGACTGCAGCGCATCATACGTGCTGTTGAGAAGGTGATTGGCTGAAAGCTCCCATCCCTCCAGGACCTGTTCTCCTCCAGGACCAGAAGGCGTGTGGGTCAGATCACAGCTGACTCTTCTCACCCTGGACACAAACTATTCTCCCCTCTCTCCTCAGGCAGGAGACTACGGTCCATCAAGACCCACACCTCCCGCCACCAGAACAGTTGTTTCCCCTTGGCCATCAGGCACATGAACAATAACTCCTAACAGAAGCTCCTTTGAATTCCTTACTAAGTCTATAACAAGATCTGATAGCTCAGTTAGAGCTCTTGTTATTACCAAATCTGTGCTATATGTGTTTTATGTTGCACGATTGCACCAAGAACAATTCCTAGTTTGTGAACCCGTTCTCAAACAATGGCAATAAAAACTATTCTGATTCTGAGTCTGATTCTGATCCCCATGAATACACCTTATTTGCCCCCGTGTCGCCTGCCTTTTGGTGGATCATGGACTGTCTACGGCCCAAATCCACCATTGCCCTATATGTACTCCCTTGTACCCTTACCGGGACACAATACGTCTCCCTTGGATGGGGGCCGGGCGCTGGGGGTCCAACAACCCGCATCACCTGTCCCACCTCCATCAGGGAGCAGTCTCGCCTCACGTGACCGGGCTGTCCGCACCCCCAGCACACCGGCCCTGGTGTTCGAGGTGCCGTCTGCGGAGGAAGCAAGCCCCCTCCCAGCAGCGCAGGTACCCTGAAAAGAAGGAGCATAGGGAATGTTACAACCCCTAAAACCCCCCCTTAATACTGCTGTTGGCTGGTGGAATGGGTGTGGTGCGGGGTGGCCATGTCCGGGCTGGGAACCTGCTCGTGGGTCAGGTTACCCCCTCCGGTTGCGCGAGTCGTCTTCGCGGGGCTGAGATGGGCCTTTCAACTGTTCTCGGTGCTAGGGTGGGCCTTTCGGCCGCTCTCGGTGCTGAGGTGGGCCTTTCGGCCGGTCTTGGGGTCGCCTCCCGGTGAACCGCCAGATGGTCTTCGGCCAAGGTTACTGCGGCCATCAGGTCCCGCGGACGGTGGTAGCGCACCCACGCGGCGGTTCTGGCTGGGATCACGTCCACAAATTGTTCGAGCAGAATTTGTTCAAACACTTTTTTGATGCCCGCCTCCTCTGGCTGGAGCCACCGGGCTGCCACGTCCCGCAGTTGCTGTGCGAGCGCAAACGGCCGGTTATCGGGTCCCAGCCGCATCACGCCGAATCGGTGTCGGTGGTCCTCCGTGTGGCTGCCGACCCGATCCAGTACTGCGCGGCGGAGGCCTCGAACATATTCACAAACGCTTGGGGGTCTTCAGCCTCCGCCATGCGCTGCATGGAGGTGGACGTTCTGCTCCTGAAACCCCTCCCGCTCTGCTCACCAGTGTCTGTAAAATTTGGGTCTGCTGGCGGCCCATCTCCATCTGCTGCTGCGAAGCCGCTGACACCTCCGCCATGACTCTTCCCAACGCCTCCAAGGGGGTTTGGGCCGACATTTTCTTCCCGGCCCTGCTGTCTTGGGTGCCAAAATGTGACAACTCTGTGTCGCAGGGCTCTTGTCAAGACCAACAGGCTGTGGCCAGGCTGGTTGCCAGGGTTAAAAAAAAATTATTTTCAATATTACAAAGTCTTTTTCCATCTTCAATTCACCCCCAAAGTCTTTCCTCTCTCCTCCTCTGGCTTTTCAGCTCCTCAGGCTTTTCAGCTCCCCCACCTGCGGTCACCAACGCTGCTAATAAAGAGACAGGTGATTAGATAACTCGTTCCAGCTGAGATATCCACTCACCTGGCATCTGCTGTTTTACAGCCGGCTTCTGCACATGCCCTGCCCGCAGGTGACGCGTGGACCACGCCCCTTCCACACAGCTGATTCACATTAGGGGTGTCCTGATGCAACTTTTTTACGTCCGATATGATATTGTATTGGCCAATGCCGATATTGATCTGATATAATACCAGCACAAATCATTCATTCTTTTATTATTTTGTAGTATGGAATGTTATAAAAGTATTGCTCAAGTGAAATTATTCAATCAGAAAACAATGAAAAGCACTAACCTATTTATGGACAGTGTAATATTCTGGGGTTGGAGTCAATAACCAGGCGAGGTGATGAAGTTACGTCTCTTTACTTCATACTTCAGAACCGACTCCCACACTTGCCATAAGGGTGCGCAATACAACGTAAACCGTTGGCCAACCAAAAACTAACCACAGAACACTATACCCAACATTCACCAGGAGATGGCAACCAACAACTTAGATCACTCTATTACAGGCAGCATCTGTGAAATTTAATTTGCAGGAAAAAAGTGAGTTTAGGGTTGATTTGTCCATCCTTGTTCTATTCTCTGTCACTCGGCGTCGCCATGACTGTGTCTTCTGCTTCGTCTCCTTCTTTTTTTTTTTTTTTTTTTTTTTTTTATAATGTCCTGCCCAGCTTCTCGGGCAAATCATATAGCAGATGTAGATGCCCATATCGGCTGTTCAGATTTACTTTACAAAAGAGAAGTGTAGGATTCTTCTCTTGTTGCCTTACTTGTATTTTGACTTTATTAAATGTATTTATATTATCATTTGGTGCAGCCGGGCCGGAGCAGGAGGGGATAGAAAGAGAGAAAAAGGAAGACAGAGGGGGGAATTGTGGGGACAAGAGGGGGATTAGACAGAGAGACAAAAACAACAACAGCAAACACAACAACAACAACAACAGAGCAACATCAGCAAATACGACATGTACAAATATGATGGTAAAAGTAATAGCAAATAAGCAGTTAGCGAAAATTTAAAAAAAAAAAAAAAAAAAAATACAGAAATGACAATGAGCATTATTACACTAAAAATGGAGCAATATGAATACCAATAGAAATAGTGCTATTGATAATAAACAATACCAGTACTTTACCTTTATTATCAACAATACAATTGTTCAAATGCAACAATACATATACGTAATGATAACTTGAGATACGAAAGAATGCAGAAAAATGGAGGGGAAGAAAGAGAAGCAACCTTAACCTTGTAGATTGTTATAGTAACAATAGGTTAAGCTTTGTCAGTGTGCCATGTGTTATACCCAGTTTACCCTAGGGCAACAACGTTAATATATGTTTGATGAAACGTGATTATGTGCATGAGTGTATGTGTGCATATGTACTTGTATATGTACAGTATGTGTATGTGTGCTTGTACAGTGAATGTATATGTACAGTATGTGTATATGTGTGTACAGCGAATGTATATGTACAGTATGTGTATACAGTATGTGTGTTTGAACAGTGAATGTATATGTACAGTATGTGTAAATGTGTGTTTGTACAGTGAATGTATATGTACAGTATATGTATGTGTGTGTTTGTACAGTGAATGTATGTGTAGTATGTGTGTGTTTGTACAGTGAATGTATATGTACAGTATGTGTATATGTATGTTTTTACAGTGAAGGTATATGTACAGTATGTGTATACAGTATGTTTGTATAATGAATGTGCGTGTGGAAGTACGAACTTTGAGTGTGTAAATATGTACTGTATTTATTTGTATATGTATGTGGGAGCGTAGGTACCTATGTATGTGTGTATGTATGTGTGTGAGTATATGTGAATTTGCATGTACAATACATTTGACTCCCAGTGTGTGCGGGAGCCAGAGTACGGCCCCAGCCTCCCCGAGAACCCATCTCACAAACAGTAGGTGTGGTGCCCAGGGAACCAGGGGCCACCGCCCCCACGCAGCCAAGACGGACAGCGACAGGAACCCCAGAGCCTGGCCCACCGTGCCGCCCACAAGGGCCAGCAGCAGGCCGCAGACAGACGCACCCGGCAGAGGACAAGGCACGAGAAAAACAGGGGGAAGCCAGACCCCAAGCCAGCGAGAGACCACACCCCACACGGACAGAAAGGCGGGACGCCCCGCCCGAGGGGCCCGGAGACCCCCCGCAACCGGACGGGAAGACCGCCCCCGCCCCACCGGCAACAGGGCCCCCACGAGCCCCCCCCCACCCCCGGAGAGCGCGGCGAGGCCAGCCCACGGCCACCCCACCCAAGCCGGCCGCCACAGGACCACCCAGCACGGGGCCACAGGAACCACCCACCCCACCCGCAGGGACCCCAACGATGGAGATGGAACAACCAGCAACCGCCCCGCCGAGTCCCCCCCCCGAGGTAGGGGAATGAATAAATAAATAAAATAAATAAATACATAATAATAATAATAATAATATTAATAAAATATATTTTTTTTAAAAAGGGGGGGAAAAATAAATAAATAAATAATTAAATCTTTTTATAAAAATAAATAAATAAATACATAAATAAATAAAGAATTAAAAGAAGATCACAGACATGCTGACACACAAGGTCGCTACCCCAACAACTGGCTGACTCGCAGCACCTCGGAATACCCTGCAGCACCAAGCCACCACAGTAGACGCAGGGACCAGACCCAGCAGGCCCCAACCAAGACGGCCACCCGGAAGGGATGGACGGCGGGACCCAGGAGCTCCAGACACGCAGTCCGGATGCAGTAGCCTGAGGCGCCGACCCCCACCCGACAGGCAGGCCCAGAACGTACCCCCAGAAATATACATACATATATATATACATACACATAAACATACACATGTACACATACACACACATACACATGCATACACATACACATATATATACATACATACATACATACATACATACATACACGCACACACATACACATACATATACACAGTTTGTCAGCCCCGACAACCACCACGCGCGCGCGCTGCCACCAGTCACAACATCAGCCACCCCCCTGCACCAGACCCAGCAGCCACGGGCGCCCACACCACAAACAAACGGCAGCAGAAACAGCAGCCACAACACCCACAGACAGCCAGCACCACCCAATCAAATCAAAGCGATCAAAAAATAAACCGCGACCGGCAACCACACGCCAACAGGATCACAGATACCAGCCAGCGCCAGCCCGCCAGCAAGCCCAAACGCCAACACGCAAACAAGAGACACCAACACCCCCCCCCCCCCCCCCCCCGCCAAAATACCCCACCACCCCAACCCAAACCCGCACAAACACACCACCGCCCAAACAACCGAGACACAGTATCCAGACCAGACACGGGCGCTGCGCCGCCACCACATCAGGTCGCCAACAGAGACCCCACAGCGCAAGGTCGGGCCACACGGGCACGGACCCCACCCAACAGGAAGCGAAAAATAAAATAAAATAAATAAATATATATATATACATATATACATACACATACATACACATACACATACATACATACATACACACATACACACATATATATATATATATATATATACATACACATATATACACATTAAAAAAAAATAAAAAAATAATAATAATAAATTAATAAAAGCCTGGCAGGCCACCAGAACGCAGTCCCCGGAATCCGCGCCGGCCGACGAGGCAATGAGGGGTGCGCCGAACCCCAACCCCCCCACATGCATGTGTACAAGGCCCCCAGAGTGTCTACTGTGTAGTTAAAATTAGGAGGTCAGCCATTACAGCCGACCTCCAGTCCCTATTGATGCGTGTACTGTAGCGTGAGTGAGATATGTATGCTTGTGGGAACTAATAATGCGATTAAAATTTGGGGACATCAAGGTCTTGGTGGGTCCCAACCAAGCCGAGCCCTCCAAATCCTAAGTGTCTAATATGCAGCTAAGATTGAGGGATGGCCGAGCAGGGGACAAGACAGGAGGACCGGAGCCCCATAGGAGGCATCCTCAACCCCCCGCCATGCCTCCCCGCAGGACAATCCCCCAAAGTCCTGTATTTGTGTGACTGTGTGTGCTATAAGTAGGAGGAGTAGAGGGCCCGGACATCCCCCCCCAGTCCATTCGGCCGACAACCAGGAACTACGGCCAGGAAGCCGCCCCCCCCCACGGCCCGTGACCCACACCAGACCACTTTAGCGTGACGTCACGCGAGCCCACCCCCCGCCAAACAAAGCCAGCCCCCGCCCGCCCCAACCCAACCCCGCAGAGCCCATACCAGCAACCAAACGCAGAAAAACTGCATAGCCCCATGCCTAATGCAAACACCGCATCCCGGCCATCCACACAGCAACGCACCCATACGAGTTCCGGCCAGGGGATGGTGCCCCCCAACTGGGGAAGAAGTCAATGCACCCCGTCCGCACGCCAGCCCCCAAACCAGCCGTCAAGCCAACGCCAGCCAGCCCCCACAACCCCACAAGCGCACAGATACCAGCCACAGTCCCCCAACCACTCCAACCCAACACAGCGACGCCAACCGCCGGCAGTACCACAGCAACCATCACCACCACCGCCCGTCCGCAGTACAAACACCCGCGGCCGCCGAAACCTGAAACAAAAAAAAGCGACCTACCCCGTAAACCACAACAACGCACACCCCCAGCTACCACAGAGGCCGCCAACCCACCTACCCCAACTCATCCACATACAGGCCAATCGATCCACCGGACATCCACACCCATACACACACCTACACATACATACACACATACATACACACATACACATATACATACATATATGTATATACACATACATACACATACACACATGCATGCATATACACATACACACACACACACACATATATACACCTACATACATATACATATGCACACATATACACACACATACATACACCAAAACAAAACAAAAACAAAAACAAAAAATATAAAAAATAAAAATAAAAATAAAAATAATAAATAAAATAAAATAAACCCTTTAAATAAAATAAAATAAAAATAAACATGAGGCCTGGTTGCCAACAGTGTCCAGCGCCACCAAACCCCGCAGCCACACCCGCACGTCCAGGCCCCCCCGCCCACCACCCACCAGGCACCCCATCCGGCAAAAAGCCATAAGGGCCCAGCCCCGCACCCACAGCCGGCATGCCATGGCATCTCTGCAGGCCTGGTGCCGCGATCAGCAATGCACACCGGGGCAGCGACACACACACATGTACCTACATACATACACACAGATTCCACCATACATACATACAAATGTACACACACACACACACACACACACACACACACACACACACACACACACACACACACACACACACACACACACACACGCACCTATATATACATGTATATAATTTAACAGAATAAATAAAATTTATTAAATAGATAATTAAAAAATATATATATATAAGTATATATATAAATAAAATTAATAAATAAATAAATAAGGGCGGAGTAAAACACAGGAGGGAGACCCCCGCAGGGCAGTCGGGCAGCACCGCCGGGGCCCCAACAAGGGAGGAAAGCAGCCCCCCCAACCCGGCACCAGGCAGGCACGCACAGCCGCAGCGTAGGGCGACCCCGGGCAGACCCCGCCCCGCGCCCCAGGGGAAGGAGGAAGCCCACGGACACCCGAAGCCAGAGGGGCACGAGCCGACCCCCGCCCGACAGCGGCAAGGCCCCGGCCCCACGGGCGCAACCCCCCGCCCAACCACCCACGAGAGGGGCAGCCCCCCACCCAACCCAAGGCGGCCACCCCCAACAGCTCCACCCGCACCCCAACCCCCGCCCAGGCACCCCCATCCACCCCCAGCCCCCAGACCACCCACGGATCGGCCCGCCAGGCCGGCACCAGGGAACACACCCCAGGCCCACCCGACCCCGCGGCACACGGCCCCCCCGGCACCCACGACCCCACACCCACGGAGCAAGACCCCCGGGACAGAGCCCCAGCCCCGGCCCCCATGGGAATCAGGTCAGGAAATCAATTAGCGGTGCCCAAAGAGATCTGAATTCTGTCAGTTGTTGTTTTGATTCAGCAGACATTCTTTCCATAACTACATAATCTAATAAAATGTTTTTGTAAAGGTTTATACATAAATTATTTTTGGATTTCCAATTCATGAGAATAGTTTTCTTGGCGATGCCTATTGCATTTATAAGGAGGTATGTTTTGTTTATATCAAAGTCAGTTGCGGAGAGATCACCCAACAGGCAGAGTGCGGGGGAGATGGGAATAGGAATCTCTAACGCTAATGATAGGTTCTCGCACACTCCAAGCCAAAAGTTACTCACGGGAGCACAGGACCACATTGAGTGTAAGTAGTTATCTACCTTATTATCTGAGCAGTGTACACAAATGTTAGAGTCGGCTAAACCCATTTTATACATTCTTAGACCGGTGTAATGTATTCTGTAAAGTATTTTGAGCTGAATCAGTCGTAAATTTGGATTCTTAATCAAACGAGAAGTATTGAGGCATATTTGTTTCCAGAATTCTGGGTCAAGGCTTGTGGATACGTCTGAGTGCCATTTGGAAGTTGGGATACTTATTGTGTTATCTATTTTTGATAAGAGAGCATATAATTTGGATAAAGCTTTGGGGGCAGATGTTTTGAAGAATTTAACGGTCGTAGGATTACTTTCCCATGTTGTTTTGTTGAATCTTGCGCTAATTACAGATTTGATTTGTATATATTCTAGGAATTTATTAGGATTGATTGCATATTGTGTTATTAAACTTTTAAAAGAGATAAAACTGTTTGCATTGATGATATCCCCAAGACATCTGACTCCTTTATCATACCATGTTGGAAAGTTCAATGGCTTCTTGTTTAAAAGAAAATCAGGATTATTCCAAATAGGCGTAAATTGACAGGGAGTGAGCGGGGATCCAGTTATTTTCAAAAACTCCCACCATGCTGTTAAGGTAGTGCGTATATTAATACTTTTGAAGCAGTTGTGTTTTCGGAGAATTTGGCTAATAAAGGGCAAGTTAGAAATTGGGATCTCCTGGCTAAGTGATTGTTCAATCTCTAACCATAAACTATCTAATAAAGTGGGATTGGTCCATTTTAGTATATATTGTAGTTTATTTGCAAGGAAGTAATATGAAAAGTTTGGGAGTTCTAGACCCCCGTATTCTTTTGGTTTTTGTAAAGTTTTAAGGCTGATTCGTGCTGGTTTACTCTTCCAAAGAAACTGATTGATGTGTGAGTCTAGTGATTTAAACCAGATTTGAGAAGGTTTGGTTGGAATCATTGAAAAGAGATAATTAACCCTAGGCAAGACCATCATTTTCACGGTAGAAACCCTTCCCATAAGTGAGATTGGCAGTGCTTTCCAACGCGCCAGATCATCCTCAATCAATTTTAAGATTGGGGAGTAATTCAAGCGATTCAGATCTGACAATGTGGAGGAAATATTGATTCCCAGGTATTTAATGTTCCCTTTATGCAGTGGAATCGATGAGGTGCGCTGGAAGTCAAAATTTATTGGTAACACAGTAGATTTGGACCAGTTGATTGAGTAATCTGAAATAGAACTGAATTTATTGATAAGTGAGATTGTATCTTGAAGAGAAGAATGTGGATTTTGTAAGAAAAGTAATACATCATCAGCATAAAGGCTTATTTTATGATGAACGGTTGCGGTATGGATGCCTTTAATATTTGCATGCTGTCGAATTGCGGTTGCAAGAGGTTCAATAAATATAGCAAACAGTGACGGAGAAAGTGGACACCCTTGCCTTGTGCCCCTCATAAGATTAAACCTTGGGGAGATTTGGCTATTCGTTCTAACCGAGGCTGTAGGGAAACTATATAGGACCTTGATCCATTCTATAAATGAGTCTCCAAATCCAAATTTCTGTAGAGTAGCTAAAAGAACATTCCAATTCACTCTATCAAATGCTTTTTCAGCATCTAATGAAACAACAGCTGTTTTTAAATTATGAATAACAGAATAGTCTATCACATTGAGTAGACGGCGAACATTGTTGGACGATTGTCTCTCTTTGATGAAACCTGTTTGATCAGGATGTACTATATATGGAGTGACTTTTTCTAATCTTTGAGCTAATACTTTGCAGATAATTTTAAGATCGGCATTAATCAGGGAGATTGGCCGGTAACTGGATGGAAGTGTTGGGTCTTTATCAGGTTTTAGCAAGAGACTGATTGTGGCAGAGTTCATATTTGGAGGAAGGAATGAGTTTTCTTTCATCTCTAAAGCCATTTTTGTAAATATCGGAGCTAGCAGTGACCAGAATGTTTTGTAGAACTCCGCAGGGAACCCATCAGGTCCTGGTGCTTTATTGTTTGGCATCTGTTGAAGAGCATCGTGAAGTTCATCTACAGAAATAGCAAGATCTAAATTTGATACCTGCCTCGTATTTAATTTAGGTAAGTCTATACCATTGAGAAATGTCTCAATGTCTGAAAGAGATGGGTCAATCTGGGGTGTATACAAGTTTCTGTAAAAGTCTCTAAATATGGAGTTAATTTCCTCAGGAACGTGAGTAATGTTCCCAGCTGAATCCTTAATGGATGGTATGGAGTTTTTTTCTTTGTTTAATTTTAGTTGGTTAGCCAAATATTTGCTTGGTTTATTGTCATGTTCAAATTTATCTAAGCGTAACCTCTGAAGCAGGAATTGAGTTTTCTTATCAATTATTTCTCTTAAATCTAATTTGAGTTTTCTCAGTTCATTCAGAGTATGTTCATTTTGTGAGTTCGCATAAGCTATTTCTAATATTTTTATTTCATTTTCAAGTTCCTGCTCTAGTAAACGTTCCTTTTTTTTCTTGTATGATGAATAAGAAATAATTTTTCCTCGCATAACTACTTTTGCGGCCTCCCAGAGAATGCACGCCGTGATTTCTGGTTGATCATTAAAATCTAAAAAATCTGTCCATTCTTTCTCAAAGTAGTTGAGGAAGTCTGGGTCCTTTAGTAATGATGTATTAAGTCTCCATTGTTTTATAGGTGCAGTTATAGTTTTGTTAGTGAGGGAAAGTGAGACAGGTGCATGGTCACTGATGATGATAGGATGAATGTGAATGTTTGCGATATCAGATAAAATTGAGCTACTAGTTAAAAAGTAATCAATGCGAGAGAGTGAGTGGTGAACTGGGGAAAAATAAGTGTATTCCCTAAGAGTGTGGTGATAAGAACGCCAGGCATCGCAAAGACCATAATCGTTCATATATTGCTTAAGTATTACCACTGATTGAGACTCACGGTGACTCCCAGTCACTCTGGACCGATCTATATTTGGATTAAATACTAAGTTGAGGTCCCCTCCTAGAATCAAGCAGTGGTTTGAGTGAGGAGAAAGTGAAGAGAAGAAAGTGTGAAAAAAGGAGGGGTCATCAACATTTGGACCATAAATGTTGGCGATACATAAGTTTCTCCCGTCAACAGAAATATTAAGAATGATGTATCTTCCCTCTATGTCAGTAATGGAGTTATGGAATGTAAAGTTGACCTTTCTACTAATGAGAATGGCTACGCCTCTCTGTTTGGAGTTGTAACTAGCAAAGTATGTGTGTGGGTATTGCGATGAATGCAGTTTTGAGGTATCGGACTTGGAGAGGTGAGTCTCTTGTAGTAAAGCAATGTCTGCTTGCATACTCTTCAAATGATTAAGAATTTTTATATTTTTTTCCTTTGACCCGACTCCACGCACATTCCAAGTGACAAACTGAACAGTGGACATACTAAACTAGACTGTAACTAAGTGTGTGGATGTATGTGTGTACTTTATGTGTAAATAATGCATGTCTGTATCTAAATGTAAGCCTATCATGCATATATGTAGGTGTGTATAGTGTGTATAGTTGTGCATGTATTAGCTGTGAGTGTAAATGCTGATGACAACAAGGGGACACACACAACAGGTGGAGAAATAGAAAGAGAAAAACAAAACAAAAAACATTAAAAAAAAAGAAAAGAAGAGAGTGGTGGATTGAACAGGTAGTGAAATAAGTAACATAAAAACGAAAACAAAAAAGTAAAACAGTAAACATGTTGGTTTACCAAAAGAGAGAGAGAGAGCGTATGATGTTTACGTGTGCGCTATGATGACGCACAGGTGTATTGTGAGCAAGAGGGGGGGGGAAAGAGAGGGATTGAAGCATAATGAAATAACAAAAACAAAATACAACATTTACCGTGTTTCAGACGCTAATAATACAGCCACGGCGTGGCTTCCGGATCACGGTAAAGTTGGCCGTTGATGAAAAGTTTATCCACCGCGATGACTGCACGGCATCCTTCGGTGATAAACTTCTTGTGAAGCGGAAACAGATGGCGTCGCCGGTCGAGAATTTCCTTTGGAAGCTGGTCGTTGATGCTGAAGTTGGATCCTTTCAGCTCTCTACCCTGGTTCCTCACTCGCTCCTTCTGCTTGAAGTGTTCAAATTTGGCTATGATGGGTCTCGGCCTCCTGTTCTCCGGCTTTTTGGCTCCAAGCCGGTGGACGCGATGGAAGGTGATGTTCCTGATGGTGTCTGCTGGAAGCTTGAGCTGATGTTCCATGAAGGACTTGATGGTTTCCTCTGGATCTTCCTCGGTCTTTTCCGGTATCCCCGCGAAGACCAGATTGTCCCTCATGCTTCTCGCCTGGAGGTCTAGCTTCGTCTCCTTCTTGTTGTGTGTGCAGTTGTGCACTCGCCAAAGGCTGTAGATGTTATAACGTGACTGGGCCGGCACGTTGTTTATATGAAGGAAAAGCGGACGTGATGACAGGCTGTCCTCACTCAGGTCCGCATGGACGTGCCTTAAGTCTGGTTGGAAATCGGGAGAAATTCGGGAGAATGGTTGTCCCGGGAGAATTTCGGGAGAGGCACTGAAATTCAGGAGTCTCCCGGAAAATTCGGGAGGGTTGGCAAGTATGAGGAGAAGAAGAAGAAGAAAAAAGGAAGACAGAGGGGGAAATTGTGGACACAAGAGAAGGATAAGACAGGGAGACAACAACAACAACAACAACAACAACGACAACAAAACTGTCATGACCTAAGAGCAGTGTTCGGTTAGTTATTGAAAACCAGTAACTAGTTACAGTTACTAGATACTTTATTTCAAAAGTAACTCAGTTACTTACTCAGTTACTTACACTAAAAAGGAATGTGTTACTGTGAAAAGTAAATATTTAGTTACTTCTTTTTTTCTGCTTTTTTTTTAAGGCTCCCATTAATGCTCTTTTAGCCTTCATTTCAGTACTGTTATTGCACTGGAGAATAATACAATCTGTTGATCAACTTGACATTCATTTGCATCACTGAACTCAGAAAGCAATGGGGTCTACATACAACACACAAAGACAAATATATATTTCAAAGGTACAATTTATTTCAGGCCATAACAAATTGACAAAACTATTTTAAATAGCTGCAACATAACATACATAAGTAACAAACAGCATAATAACAGCATAGCTGTAAACCTGGCTTCACCCAAGGAAGGCACACATGACATACACAAAGCCTAACTAGGCATTTTTTCTCTCTCAAGGAATTCAGAAATAAAATCATATATTCAGGAGATCAACACTGTACTGAAGCGCAGAACACTCTACACATTTCCCCAGTTTTAGTTTAGACATAAGGAAATATTGCCTTGGCCCACTAGGATCCCTCTTTATGTTTGTGAACTTTATAGTCTATACATTTAGAGCGATGTGATAATCAAACAATCAGTCTAGAATGAAAGAGTATATAAGGGAGTTGACAGAGTGTGTACCTTCAATGATGAATGATGAGCAGAGGCAGAGTTTGGAGTGTTTTCTTTAGCTCGCTTTCCATGTTTATGTACTCACTGTCCAGGTACTTGGAACATGTTTTCCGTGCCATTTGCTGTTTGACGCCGGTATCATGCTAATTAGTTGCCTGAAAGCGGGTGACTCCACTGTAGAAATAGCCTGCATGTCTTCTAGCACATACACTGCAATGGCTCTATCATTGTTGTCCTGGCTAGCAGTCCCTCCGTTAAAATCCTTAAGTGGAGCTGAAGTGGCATCGGAGTCTGTGTCTCTCTTTACTAGCTTCGTCTAAGCATGTTGCTTTTGTAGCTGTTTCAGCAGATTTGAATTGCTGTTTTGGGCAGTATTCCCGGGCGCGGTCACTGCTGCTGCTCACTGCTCCCCTCCCCGGGGGGTGATCAAGGCTAAATGCAGAGAATAATTTCGCCACACCTAGTGTGTGTGAGACAATCATTGGCACTTTAACTTTAACTTTAAGTAGATGATATCTTTGATCCAAGACACAACTTACATTTAACTAAAATGTTATTTTCTTTTTGCTCGACAAAAGAAAAGTATTGAGAATGTCTCCATGTTATAAAACTTGACTTCTGGCTTCACCATGATGTCTTGTTAGTTGTTATGAGAGTAGCGTATGTGTGTGTGTGTGTGGCCCTTTAAGACATGACAGCAAGTGAGGTGAGTGACGTCAGTGAGTGACTGGGCGAGAGAGGTGAGGGAGCGCAACAGTGAGTGCGTGCAGGTGCTCTAGCTTGGTGGATGGCTGCGTGTGAGACACCAATAAAGTCACAAAGTTGCAACAAACCGCCAGCCTCGTCATTCACCCTCGAGTCCGGAGCTGTAAAGACCCACTGAAGTGAAGGTTGTTAGCCCCGAAGTACATAGGCCCTGGAGAAACGTCTCCCTGCGCTCCTCGACTAAGGTATGGGAGCCCCCCATGCTCCCACCCACACAAAGCACGCCTTTTCTTTTCCTTGTGACACAGAAGGACGACACTGCAGCGCTCCAATAAAACACACTCAGATCTTCTGTTTCTAGCCGATACTACATAAAAAATAACGTAAAATAACGCAATAACTGAGTTACTGAATATAAAAAATATCACATTAGATTACTAGTTACCTCCGAAACTAACGGCGTTACAGTAACGCGTTACTTTGTAACGCGTTAGTCCCAACACTGCCTAAGAGGCCATGTCTCATTTATGTTTGTTGTGGTTCTACCTCAATTTTGTGTCTAGTTCTGTTCCAGCATGTTTTCCCTTTGTTTACTTTTCTTGTTGCTTTGGACACTGATTAGACACTCCTGTTTCTGTTTAATCATTTGTTTCCTCACCTGTTGCTTCCTCTAACCACGCCCCTTTATATTCTGTTGTCTCCCAGCCTTAGTTGCTGTAAGACGGGCAGCAGTGCAACTGGGGAAGCACAACTCCTTCCATCGTGGTCGCCTTCCGCCTCTTCACGAGCGGGGGCGCCACCAGCTCCATCTTCAGCTCCACTTCCTGTTTCAACTCTCCAACCATCAAATGACCCTGTGGAGAAGTACAGTGTGGCATGGATGGACGACTGGTACTGGAAGGTGCTGATGGAGCTGGAGATGGAGGATGCGCTTCTGGTGCTGACTTAGACTTAGATTTAGGCTTGGACTTAGACAAACTTTAATGATCCACAAGGGAAATTGTTCAACACAGTAGCTCAGTTACAATGATGGAAAGTGTAAGGATGGAAAGGACAATGCAGGTATAAATAGACTAAATATAGCAATATAAAATCTAACATATATATATATATATATATATATATATATATATATATATATATATATATATATATATATATATATATATATATATATATATATATATATATATATATATATATATATACATAATATGTGTACAGTATATTATAAAAAAAAAAAAAAATTCTTATATGTATCCAGTGATTATAAAGTTATTTTCCATTTAACTTCACCAGTTTTAGATCATTTTTATTCAAAATCGCTGAATTTTCACATTTGCCGTGACTTGCTGTGATCAGCAGCCAGTTGAGGCACGTCACTGCGTTGTGCCTCAACATGGATTGCGGACTCGGCTAACTGCTGGCCTGCTGTGCAGTGAGACCGTATTGCTATATGAACTATATTATACATTTCCATAGTTTAGTTAGCTGAGGTATATAATGTACAGTGTATTTTGTCAACAACTGTATGTGTGTAAGTATTTCTTGTGCTGAGTGATCATAAACGGCTGCAAAAGATGCACTGGCTGAGGCTCGCAGTAATCCCGCCTCCTGGTGGCATAGAATGCACCCCCTGATGGGAGTGTTGTATCAACTAAAGCCCACACTTAAACTTTCCACGTGCAAGATTGAATCTATTTAAAAATGTTATTTAATAAGAAGCCAAAAAGTGCAAAAACAATAATGTTCGTGTTGGAGGAGTTGTGAATGACTGCAGGGCCACAACATTAGGTACACCTGCAGACTGCAGCACGCATTTAATATTTCATTCATTCACAACTCCTCCAACACGAACATTATTGTTTTTGCACTTTTTGGCTTCTTATTAAATAACTTTTGTAACCTATTTGTATGGGCCTTCCTCTATGTGATGTTAAATTCCTGTTATACGCTGTTATACAGTATATGCCTTGAGCTCTTCTTTTGAAGGCGCTAAGAGCGGATAGTGATGACACGTTGGAGTGGAGCGGAGGTTTTTGAAAGAAGGTAAATAAAGTGGTCCTCGTGTAAACTGGAGCCTCCGTGTTTGTTATTTTGTAGTTTCATACAGTATAGGCGACATTTATAAACCCTCGGTTACACTTTTTTTAAATAGATTAAATCTTGCACGTGGAAAGTTTAAGTGAGGGCTTTAGTTGATAAAACACTCCCGTCAGGGGGTGCATTCTACGGCGGGGGTGCATTAATCCAGCACAACAGCGGCGCATAGACTTCATTTATAAGAAAAGGTAAGACCATAATAACGTTTTTTTTAATTAAATGTGCTTTTTTGTGTGCTACGGTTTGTATGTGTTAAGTTAAAGTTAAGTTAAAGTACCAATGATTGTCACACACACACACTAGGTGTAATGAAATTTGTACTCTGCATTTGACCCATCACCCTTGTTCACCCCTGGGAGGTGAGGGGAGCGGTGGGCAGCAGCGGCGCCGCGCCCGGGAATAATTTTTGGTGATTTAACCCCCAATTCCAACCCTTGATGCTTAGTGCCAAGCAGGGAAGAATGCTGGTATGAGCTTTTAAACATAACCCGTTAATTGCTGCCAATCAAATGGTGAATAAGATACTCTTTAGGGTTCATATGTTTGTAAATCTGACTGTGATGAAGTCAGTGCCTCACCTGCCATGAACCTCACCACACGTCACTGATATACAGATATATTATATTATGTCTATAACATATATACAATATATACCAATGACCATGTACAATATTATAGTATATGTGACAGCAGCAGCATCAAATAGAGAGTAGATCCAGCAGAAAATAGAAAATAGACATTAAAAACAAAGAGAAGTAGCTGACATGTCAGGTGTCAGGTAATAGGCAGATATCTCTTCTCCGTGGCTGCCCCCTCTCTCTGGAACGCTCTCCCCAGGCACATCAGAGATGCCCCCTCCCTCCCTACCTTCAAAACCACCCTAAAAACTCACCTCTTCACATTAGCCTTTCCAAACTGACCCTGCCCTTGGTGTTTCTTTATTATTATTATTATTTTCTTTTTTCTTTTCTTAGTTTCTTTTCCTAATAAAGTTGTTTTACCCCCCCCCCCCCCCCCCACACACACACACACACACACGTGTAAAGCGACTTTGGGTATTTAGAAAAGCGCTATATAAATCCCAGGTATTATTATTATTATTATTATATCATCTATTGCTGTATGGCGAGTGATTATACAGCTGGATGGAGTGCGGAATGAAGGAGTTCTTGAATCACACAGTGCGGGAAGGAGGCTGAAGGAGCCTGTTGGAGTATGAGCTCCGCTGTCCCTTAATTTTAGGTGGAGTGGGTGGGCAGAATTGTCCATGATGGCCAGCAGTTTGTCCAGTGTCCTCCTGTCCCTCACTGACGCAAACGCCTCCAACTGCGTGCCAATAGTTTGGCCGGCTTTTCGGATCAGTTTATCAATCCGGTTTGAGTCTCTTTTGCTGGTGCTGCTCCCCCAAGAAACCACTGCAAAGTACAGGGCACTGGCCAAAACAGACTGATAAAATATCTCCAACAGCTTGCTGCACACATTAAAGGACCTAAGCTTCCTCAGGAAAAAGAGTCTGCTCATGCCCTTCTTGTAAACAGCTTTGCAGTTGTCCTTCCAGTCCAGTCTGCTGTTCAAATGGACTCCCAGGTACTTGTACTGCTCCACTACTGCCACCTCCCGGCCCTGGATCTTGATGGGCTCCACCGGGGTCGCTCTCTTCCTGAAGTCGATGACCAGCTCCTTGGTCTTGTCCACATTAAAGACCAGATGGTTCGCCTGAGACCACTCCACAAAGTCAGCGATCAGTGTCCTGTACTCCAATTCCTGTCCCTCTCCGATACACCCGACCACAGCAGAGTCGTCAGAGTATTTCTGCAGATGACAGGACCTGGAACTGTACTGGAAGTCTGAGGTGTACAGGGTGAACAGGAAAGGAGACAGGACGGTCCCCTGCTGAGCACCTACACCACTGACCACAGTATCCGACAGGGAGCTCCCCAGTCGCACAAACTGGGGCCTGTCAGACAAGTAATCAGTGATCCAGGAGACAATGGATGAACTGACACCCATCCTGAGCAACTTGTCACTCATCAGAATTGGCTGAATGGTGTTAAAGGCACTGGAGAAATCCAAAAACATGATCTTCACAGTGCCCTTCCCACCATCCAGGCGAAAGTGAGCATGATGCAGCAGGTAGATAACAGCATCATCCAATCCTACATGGGGCTGATATACAAACTGTAGAGGATCCAGGGAAGGAGCCACCAGGGGTCTCAGCTGATCCAGCACAAGTCTCTGTGGTGGATTGTCCAAGGCTTAAACAGCAACAAAAGTGAATTTAGTACAACAAGTTTATTTACTCATAGTCAAAAGTGCATAAGTTGGATTGTTTTGTCCCTACAAACAAACGGCCGTCCTCCGGAGGACACACAAAAAGCAATCTCTCTCGAGTCCTGGTCTCCTGGGCATTTTTATCTGTTTCTTCGTGCGTCAGTCTGTTTTTCCTTGTGCGTCATGATTTTGTGGTCTTCGACATGTTTGTTTTGCAACATCCTTGAATCCCTTAATCATACTTAGACAATCAAAACATTCTGTAGACAGGTTGGCATGACTTAATATTCACTTTTGTCCCACACCCGGTCCATTCAATGGCACAGAATAGAAGAGAAATTAAATGAGCGTACATTCTTGACAGACATGAAATATAGTTCAAAGGTCAGAAATTCTACTACATTCCCCCCTTCCAGGGTTCTAGAACCCTGGACCATACCGATTTCTGACGTAGACCACTAACTTAAATCTATACCACAAATAGAGGCAAAAACCTCAATGTTTTTATACGAGGCGAAATTCCTCTATGACCCTCCTACAGAGCGATCGCTGTTACCAGCCTGCAGTAAAACCATCTCACAGAACACAATTAGTGGCCTACCCTTTGATTTAGTAAAGGAATAACAGAATACTTTGATCATGAACATCATTGAACGTAATTAGATGAATGTATATAGACTTATGACTGTAAAACATTTGCAGAATTATTTTTCCGGCATTTGCAATGAGTGTAGTTACCAATATTGTTGATTACCAATTGATTTTGAACACACGACTGAATTTCGTATGAGTCCATGTTCGATTGGTGCTTGTGTAGATGGTTCAGTGGTGCCTCAGGCTGGTGGCCTGCCGACACCTCGTTGGGCTTTTGGCTGCCTTGGTGAAGAAAGAGATCCACTCAAACAGTCTGTCTCTGTCTCTCCTTGGGGTGTGGTTCAGTCCATTGGGCAGACTGTTTAATGGCATGTGCGCGCTGGCCGCTTTGGGGAAAACTGAGGTAGAGTTGGAGCTGTGGGGGCTTTAGGGAAGGCTGGGGCAGAGTATGGGGCGTTTGGGCTTTGGTCCCGGCCCTCGGCTTGCTTCAAGGCCTCCTCGCTGCTTCAGCACTCCCGACACCTCCTTCCACAGCTGCTGGAGTCCCGACGGACGCATCGTGGCTGGCAACCTTAGTCGTTCTCGTCATCGCTGGCAAGGTGTTGTCTCTCCTCTCGGTTCCTTCCAGTCAGGTATCGGGTGTTGGTCCTGGATTGGCTTTGACCCTGCCCCTCTCGGCGGGTGGAAGGGAATCTGGAGTGGCTGCTTTCATCCTCAAATCTGCACAGAGGAACTGGCACACAAATTCTACATTTTGCAAACATGCCATTTTGGTCTCATGGTCTTTCCGCCTTCCTAGGAAGCTGCTGGTCCTGGGAAGGGCTGATCTGTATGCAGTTCATTGGGTGAAAAATTCAAAGGCCGTAAAAACAGTTTTATTCAGGGACATTAGAATGATCATTAACGCTAATGGCAACATGTCAATCAAATTCAATTTGGTCTGTGCGCAGATTTTAGCCAATTTGTTTTGATTTTCTGGTTCCTCCTTTCAACCTTACCTTGTGACTGAAGATGATTACCTGTTTTCTTAAAATGGGTGCCGTTGTTTGACCTAATCTTTTTGGGGAAACCATGTCGGGATATTAGATCATTCACAAAACTTTTAATTACTGAATTGGCATCCTCCTCTGAGGTTGGAGTTGCTTCCGCCAACCACTGCAATTGTCAACCTAAATCATTACGTTCCTTTATCCTTGTACCAGATTGATCATATTAATTAAATAAAACCTCAACACGCTCAAACTTGACACAATCCAAACTCACCTCCCCCCTCTGTCCCTGAAACAGGGACAGTGTTAGTCGTAGTAATAGTAATAGTAGTAGTAGTAGTAGTAGTAGTGGTGGTAGTAGTAGTAGTTTCAGAAACATCCAAGAAAAACAAAAGGCAGCTGATAGTCAAGCGCAGCAAGAACAGAGGCGGAGGACAGGTCATGTTTGAGGTCAATGTTTGCTTTTTCAATAGTAATTTGATATTTTTACAACACCTAGTGAATTATTGTGGCCTCAATAATTCACTATGTAGTTGTATTCAATTTAGTCTATATATGATAGGACAATGCACAGAAACATTAAGTTCAGAAACAGATATGTTCTGTACCAGATTATATCTAAATAGCTACTTTCCATCTGCAGTCCCTGGCTACCTAAATTAAAGGGATCCAAAAATCAAGCAATACAATTATGACACTAATTAACCATAATTAATAATATATATACATTCATAATAATTAATAATTAATCAATAATTAATCATACTATAGCATGTAATCAAATTTAAGAAAAGTCACAAAATGCCCCTTCATCGACACATATTTAATATACAATACAACCACACCTTATTTACATCATCACCCAAAGACAACATATGCTCTTGTTCACATCTGTCATCATTCGTAAAAACAACCAAGATTTTAACAGCCATACCTCACAATTTACAACAAAAATGCTCTCATGGATAAATATACTACACATTAAGTTGATGTGTCAACATAATGCCCCTCTTAGAGAATCTTTGATTGCTCCAAGCCACTTTTTACTTAAAATGTTCTATTCCTTTTGATATAACGGGGAGAAGGCCAATTGGTCTGTACTTGTTGATGTCTTCTTTATTTCCTGCTTTATGGATTTAATTATAGTAGCAGTTTCTCAACGTGGTAGGGAAAGTGTTTTCCGTTATTGATTTGTTTATCAAATTGTAGTTATAGGAGCAATAAGACTATCCTTATACGTTTTTAGGAAGAAAATCTTCAGACCGTATATATCTCTAGATCGTGAGTTTGATAATGCAGGGAAGATTTTGATCAACTTTGTTTCATTTGTTAATTCTAAAATTAGTCCATCCTGAATAAATGACAATTATTTTCACTGATTTTGAGGGACTTTTTATTCAGTGTTTGTACAGACTGGATGAAATGTTCATTAAAATTATTACTTATGTCCAGACTTTCTGTGATATTAGCGCCATTGATATTTAATGTTATAGTGTTGTTTCTTGTTTGCTCTCTTCCCGTAAGTTTGTACATGGTTTTCCATAACTGTCTAATGTTCCCTTTTGCAGCTTTGATTAATTCTAAGTGAAAGTCAGCCTTAGACTTCTGCATAAGCATTGTAACTTTGTTCCTCAAAACTTTTAAAATCATACGATCTGTATTTAGACCTGTTTTCATTGCTCTTGTGAGAGCTGAGTCCCGATTTTTCATTAGAATCCAAATTGTTTCATCAACCGAATATATTTTTTATTTTAGCACTTTTCTTTCTGGGTTTTGTATTAGTGTATTTACAGATGATCTCTTTGATTTTTGTCATCCAAATGTAATTCTAGTAGGGCTGCTTATCATCTGTATCATCTAGAAGCCGTTTATAATATCCTTAAATTTCTTTCTACGCGTCCTATTTAACCAGTCCAGATTAACGTACCCCATGACGTTCAATTCTTTCATATTGTGCTTTTTGAGGATGTCTAAAAATGAATCGAGAAAAATGTCTTTACGGCGTGGCGAAGTTGGTAGAGTGGCCGTGCCAGCAATCGGAGGGTTGCTGGTTACTGGGGTTCAATCCCCACCTTCTACCATCCTAGTCACGTCCGTTGTGTCCTTGGGCAAGACACTTCACCCTCGCTCCTGATGGCTGCTGGTTAGCGCCTTGCATGGCAGCTCCCGCCATCAGTGTGTGAATGTGTGTGTGAATGGGTGAATGTGGAAATACTGTCAAAGCGCTTTGAGTACCTTGAAGGTAGAAAAGCGCTATACAAGTATAACCCATTTATCATTTATCATTTAGCTGTGGTCGGTCGGTATACTACAATTACCTTGAAATACATTTCTGAAGAAAATGTGATTTTAATTTCAACATACTCAAAATGATCTACTTTTAATGTTTTCCCTTTCATAAATCATAATTCCTCCCCCCTTTGTCACTCGATCTGTTTTTTCTGTAATCTTGTACCCCGGGACATTAATTAGAACAAAAGGTGTTGTGGATTTTAACCATGTCTCTGATAGACAAAGGTAACCCAGATTAGAGTCTGACAGTAACTGCTGGATTTGTTCAGTATGTTTCCTGTTGTAGAAAGTTTAATGATGCGGACACGTTTGTTACTGAATACTTTCTACAGACTTCTGTCTCTAATCGACTTTGTGTATGTAATAAGCAACTACAATTATTTGATAAGCTTAAATTTGTTATTTTAGCTCAGCTGTTGTGTAGCTGCTAGCTCCTTGTAGCCTACAGCAGGAGTGTCCAAATTGCAGCCAATAGCTATGTTTTTAACAGACAACCGAAACAATTGAAAATGTGGTATTTGCGTAACGGTCCAATCAGCGGCAGATACGCCCTGTTTTAATCATTCGACCTAAATCTTTGGTTTCGTAGGCAGGACAGAGGACAAGGGAACAACCACTGCCAACCGGGTGTGGGACAGCAATTTTCCATCTTATACCATGCTAATTGTTGTAAGGATAATTCACATGAGCGGCCATACCTTGAGTTCCACCATATATAAGAGTCAAAGGGCTCCTATTATGAGTTGTCTAATTGGTATTCATATACTTTGGCGGGTTGGGTGGCAGGGCACAAGGACGCACCTCAGTCAGCCAATTTGTGTGGTGGATTGTCCAAGGCTTAAACAGCAACAAAAGTGAATTATTAATATTATTATAGTGAATTTATTTACTCATAGTCAAAAGTGCATAAGTTGGATTGTTTTGTCCCTGCAAACAAACGGCCGGCCTCCGGAGGACACACGAAAAGCAATCTCTCTCGAGTCCTGGTCTCCTGGGCATTTGTATCTATTTCTTCGTGCGTCAGTCTGTTTTTCCTTGTGCGTCATGATTTTGTGGTCTTCGACATGTTTGTTTTGCAACATCCTTGAATCCCTTAATCATACTAAGACAATCAAAACATTCTGTAGACAGGTTGGCACGACTTAATATTCACTTTTGTCCCACACCCGGTCCATTCAATGGCACAGAATAGAAGAGAAATTAAATGAGCGTACATTCTTGACAGACATGAAATATAGTTCAAAGGTCAGAAATTCTACTACATCTCTCAAGGACCTTCATGACCTGGGACGTCAGGGCAACAGGTCTGAATTCGTTCAAGCCCGATGGGATGGGCTTCTTGGGCACCGGCACTATGCAGGATGTTTTTCATACCACTGGCATCCGTTCTAGCTTCAGATTCAGGTTGAAGATGGAGTGCAGGATCTCAGTTAGCTGAGCAGCGCAAGTCTTCAGGCCCGGTTGACTCAGTCAGGGCCAGCTGACTTGGCTGGATTGACTCTCTCCAGCTGTCGTCTTACATGTCCAGGTGTCAGACACACCGGGCTGGCTTTCTCAGTGGGGGTGGAAGTGGGGGGAGGTAACAGAGAAGGAGTTTGTGTATTGAAGTTCAGGGGAGGTGTGAGGACAGGAGTAGTGGGGGGAGGGGCCAGTAAGGGGTGTATTGCAAAATTTATTGTACAACAAATTCAGCTCGTTGGCTCTATCTACACCCCCATCCAGCAGTTTGGCTTTATTGGTGAAGCCTGTGATGGCTTTCATTCCCTTCCACACGTCACAAGTGTTGTTCTGTTGGAGTTTAGCCTCTAGCTTCCTCCTGTAGGCATATTTTCCTTCTTGCAGTTTAACTTTAAGCTGCCACTGAATCTTCCTCAACTCGTCCCGATCACCGGATCTGAAGGCTAGCTTTTTATTCAGCAGCACATTTAGCTGGCTTGTGATCCAGGGCTTGTTATCTGGGTAACAATGGACAGTTTTTGTAGGGATGATGGAGTCCTCACAGAAATTTATGTAGTCAGTGATGCAGTCTGTGATGCTGTCAATATCTGTCTCGTGGGGCTTACAGAGTACTTCCCAATCTGTAGTCAAAAAAAGACTGCACGTTCCCCATGAGGACAGAGGGGATTGCAGGCTTAAATTTCCTTCTGCGCTCCCTCATCTTTATGCCGGCACGGCGTCCCCTGCGCTTTTTCTGTAGTTCCACGGGAAGGTCTGGCCGCGTTCCCCATAGCGCTGGTAAGGAGAGCGCAAACAGCTCCTCACGTGTGTAGACAAAAGGCCTGCTGCTCCGTTGATCAAAGCCAAACACAAAACGGCCCGAAAAGAAAAAGAAAAGTAATGAAAACACACAAAAACGCCCAAGAACCATAATTAGTGGTTTATGGAAAAGGTAAGAAAGAAAAAAAAAACAAGAAAAGTTGAAAATAATACCAAAAATAAAGTAAAATGAAAGGAATTCAAAGGAGCTACTGTGATGTGCTGCCACTCTTTTCAGGCGCACGCACTCAACAGTCAAGACGCCTGTTGCTCCAGCTCTGCAGATGCCACCAGTCAAGCCGCCTACTGCTCCAGCTTCGACGCCTGCCCAGCCGCCTACTGTTCTTACTCAGCAGACGCCATCAGCAACCCCAGTGGGCCTGCAGATGTCACCAGCAACCCCAGTGGGCCTGCAGACGCCACCAGCAACCCCAGCGGGACTGCACTCACCACCAGCAACACCAGTGGGCCTGCAGAAGTCATCAGCAGCCCCACTGGGTCTGCAGACAACTCCAGCTCTGCAGTCAGCTCGACCTCCAGCTTCCACGTCTCCAGCTTTGACACCAGATCAGGCAGAGCTCTCCAAAGCAGCGACATCAGCTCCAGTAGAGCTCCCCCAAGCTGAGCTCGCCCAAGCTGAGCTCACCCAAACAGTGACGTCAGCTCCAGCATAGCTCCCTTAAGCCGAGCTCACCCAAGCAGCAACGTCAGCTCCAGAAGAGCTCGCCCAAACCGCTCTACATCCAGCCACAACGCCACTTCCTGCCCCGTCTTTAGCGTGTCTCCGGACGCCACCACCAGGCCAGCAGCCTGCTATGGCTTGACCTCCAGCCCAGCGGTCTGCTCGCATCCATCAAGCATTCACGGCCTGCCTATTTGTCTGCCACGAACGTGGCCAGTCCATAGACGCTCCCTGCGCCATCAGCAGCCATGCCCAGGACTTGGGCAAGTACAAGAATGGCTGCTGAGGATTTATTCTCCACCATGTCAGCATCCTCATGGGCCAAGTATGTGGCCAGTTCATGCATGCTCTTCGCGCCA
Source organism: Entelurus aequoreus (assembly GCF_033978785.1). Taxonomy (NCBI): domain Eukaryota; kingdom Metazoa; phylum Chordata; class Actinopteri; order Syngnathiformes; family Syngnathidae; genus Entelurus; species Entelurus aequoreus. The sequence goes on along the minus strand of NC_084732.1, from coordinate 43,689,975 downwards.
TCAGCAGCAATGCCCAGGACCCGGGCGTGGATCCCTACGGCTGCTGGTGCGCCACTGCCGCTCTTTTCTGCCTCCTCGCCAGCCACAGATGTGGCCGTGTCGTGGATGCCCGCCTGGCCAGCAGCAGCGCCGTTCAACTCGTCGACGGCACGGCTTCGGGGACATTTCGACCTCCTCCCTCCACAATCCCTGTGACTTTGGATTTCCATTTTGGTTTTCTGGGACATCTGGAATCCGTCCCTTGAGGGGTGTGGGGGGTGGGTACTGTCATGACCTGAGAGGTCATGTCTCATTTAAGTTTGTTGTGGTTCTACCTAGGTTTGTGTCTAGTTCTGTTACTGCGTGTTTCCCCTTTGTTTATTTTTCTTGTTGCCTTGGAGACTTATTAGACACTCCTGTTTCTGTTTAGTAATGAGTTTCCTCACCTGTTGCTTCCTCTAATCACGCCCCTTTAGATTATGTTGTCTCCCAACCTTAGTTTCTGTTACAATGCTCGCTTGAAGCTTTTCCCTAGCTAACCGTGTCCTCGGCACGTAAATCGTTTGCACATTTTTGCTTTTATTTTTGGAATAAACATTAATTCTTACCTGAACGCCGCTTCCTGCTTGTCTTCCAGAGTATATGAGAACACATCCACCGCAGCAATGCGACCGTATCGCAACAAGAACAATATCAGTAAATACGATGTATGTACAGCATACATATTTATTGTTAACTGCCTTGAATAGACTTATGCTGTCTTTAAATGGGCCCTGTTATGCAAAACCAACTTTTTTTGCTTATTGGTACCTACTATTGCGTATTTGTTAGAGTTAGAGTTTGAGTTTGAGTTTATTTCGAACATGCAAGCATACAACATGATACATCACAATTTCCAGTTTCTCTTTTCAACATGTTCGAAAAGGAGTAGGAAGAAGCAGAGCTTATTTAATCCTACCCCTTTTTTTTACATAACAGTTGCTGAAACTTTTTTATTCACTTCCTGTTCTCAATTTATTCACAATAAACTCCATAGGTAATCACAATAAAAAATAAATAAATAAATAATAGTAAGAATTTAATAATAATAATTGGTGAAGAAAGTCATATTTCATATGATGAGATAAGTAAGATTACTTTAAGAATGAATGAATGGATGGATGAAATAAATTGAGAATGTTTGTCATGGTTCTTCTTCTTTGTACTTTGTAAACACTTTAAGTTTGAAGAGTTTCTTGAAGTGGATCATATTAGTACATTGTTTGATTGCTTTGTTTAATCCATTCCATAATTTAATTACACATATTGATATACTGAAGGTCTTAAGTGTTGTACGTGCGTACAAATGTTTTCAATTACATTTTTCTCTAAGATTATATTTCTCCTCTTTTGTTGAGAAGAATTGTTGTATATTCTTGGGTAGCAGGTTATAGTTTGCTTTGTGCATAATTTTAGCTGTTTGCAAATTCACTATGTCGTGGAATTTCAGTATCTTTGATTCAATAAATAAAGGATGTGTATGTTCTCTATATCCAACATTATGTATTATTCTAACTGATCTTTTTTGTAACACCGTTAATGAATGAAGTGTACTTTTGTAATTATTTCCCCATATTTCTACACAGTAGCTCAGATATGGTAACACTAGTGAGCAGTAGAGAATATGAAGTGATTTTTTGTCTGGAACATGTTTTGCTTTATTCATTATTGACGTGTTTCTTGCGACTTTATGTTGTATATTTTTTACGTGAGATTTCCAGTTCAATTTATCATCAATCATTATACCTAGAAATTCGGTTTCATTTACTCTTTCAATTTCTATTCCGTCTATTTGTATTTGTGTTTGACTTTCTCTTCTACTGTTACCAAATAGCATTATTTTAGTTTTACTAAGATTCAACGATAGTCTGTTTTTGTCAAACCATCTTTTTAATTTGTTAATTTCTTCTGTTATTATTTGTATTATCTCCTGTGTGTTCTCTCCTGAACAAAACACTGTTGTATCATCCGCAAATAATACTAACTTTAAATATTTTGTAACTTTACAAATGTCATTTATATAGAGATTGAATAATTTAGGTCCTAATATTGATCCCTGAGGTACACCACAGGATATATTTAGCGTTGTAGACATGTGTTCGCCTAGCTTCACGTATTGTTTCCTGTTCGTTAGATAACTTCTTATCCAGTTTAATACTAACCCTCTGATGCCATATCGTTCTAGTTTTTTTATTAAAATATTGTGATTAATTGTGTCAAATGCTTTAGTTAGATCCATAAAAACTGCTGCTGCACATTTTTTACTGTCTATTGCATTGGTAATTTCTTCTGTAATTTCAATTAAAGCCATTGAAGTTGAGACATTAGCTCTGTATCCATATTGGTTCTCTTCGAGTATTCTATTTTTATTTATGAAACTCTCTAATCTGTTATTAAACAGTTTTTCAATGATTTTAGAAAATTGTGGAAGTAGAGAAACAGGTCTATAATTTGTAAATTTATGTTTATCTCCAGTCTTATAAATTGGTGCAACTTTAGCTATTTTCATTTTGTTTGGGAATGTACCTGTTTGAAATGATAGATTACTAATATACATTAATGGTCCTGAGATCTCTTCTATAACCTTTTTTATCGTTTCCATATCAATTCCATTACAATCAGTTGAAGTCTTAGATTTACATTTTTTCACGATTGTAACTATTTCCTCCTGTGTCACATTACTGAGGAACATGGAGTTGGGATTTCGCTCTATGGTATCATTATAGTCCTCAATTGGAACTGGGTCTGGAATCCTTTCTTCCAATTTTGGTCCAATATTTACAAAATAATTATTGAAGCTTTCAACTACTTCCTTTATGTTGTCATTTTTTTTATTTCCGTCTAAAAAGTATTGAGGGTAGTCCCTCTTTGTGCCATTTTTAATAATGCTATTGAGGATGCCCCATGTTGCTCTCATATTATTTTTGTTCCTGTCCAATAATTCACTGTAATATTCTTTTCTACATGATTGTAGTATGTCTGTTAACTTGTTTTTATACTTTTTGTACTTAATTTCTGCCTCTATAGTTCTTTGTGCTATAAATTCTCTATATAGTGTATTCTTCTTCTTACAAGCATTTTTTAATCCTTTTGTCATCCATGGTTGATTATTCTTTCTCTGTTTATTACTGAGTTGTATCCATGGACAATGTTTGTCATAAAGTATTATGAACTTGTTTAAGAAATGTTCATATGCTTCATCAACCTCTTTTTCCTTGTACACATTGTCCCAATCTTGCTTTTGTAGCTCAATTTTGAAAGCAGTCATCCTCTTCTCTGTGCACAGTCTTCGAAATGTCCTTTTATCTTCCATGTTCTTCTTGTAGTGTCCATCATATATTGTAAAAACTGGCAGATGATCACTAACGTCGGTTATAAGTAGACCACTTGTAGTGTTATTGTCAAACTCATTGGTAAAAATGTTATCAATAAGCGTGGCACAGTGTGCTGTGATTCTGCTTGGCTTTGTGATTTTTGGATATCAACTGATGCTGTACATTGTATCAATGAAGTCATCAATAGACTTTTGCTTGTTAGGGTTCAATAAGTCAATATTAAAGTCACCACATAAGAACATTATTATTTGACCATTATCCATGTAAGTAGCCTTGATCCATTCTTCAAATGTTTTTATACTTGACTTAGGTGATCTATATATACAACTGATGAATTTTTTTTTGCTTTTTTCCTGACATATTTCAATGGTTATACATTCTAAGATATTATCTATAGCAAATGACATGTTTTTTACCACTCTGTAGTTCAGGTTCTTCATCACGTACACAGCTACTCCTCCTCCATTTTTGTTGGTTCTGTTGATGTAGTTTAGTTCATATCCCTCCAGATCAAAATCTATTTCTTTTTTATCATCAATCCATGTTTCTGTGACAGCAATCACTTTGAATGGTTCGTTGATGTGTTCCAAAAAGTTCTTAATGTTGTTGTAGTTTGCATACAAGCTTTTGCTATTAAAATGAATAATTGACAATTTGTTATCGCATGTAATGTTGCTATTATATTGATCATCTGTATAATAAAAACAATTATTACTGATGTGGGAGAAAACATTTGTATCTGGATCTATATCATTTTCCAAATCCTGGTTTTTGTAATCTTTGTTGCAGAAATTTTTTAGTTCCATATTTTCTTGTTCAACAATCTTTGATGTTGTTTCAATAATCTCAATAAGTGTAGGTGGATGCAATCCTGAATGTAGGTCCTCTTGTTTAGTCGTCCCTTGGAACATAGTAGTGTCGATGCTGAATTTGGGTGTTTGTTTTCTGTCAGAGTCCATTATCATCGTTGTTTTGGTAGCTGTGTAAACTTTAAAAATTGTCCAGGTCCTTGATGTCATGGACAACAATTACTCTTGCTTCTGGACCTCCATTCAGCTTGATGTAGATTTTACAGTTGATGCTCCAAGTTCCCTGGATTTTTCCCTGCTTTCTTAAGTCGCGTGCTTTCTTGGCGATTCCAGCATTGCGTTTTGTGAGATGCTCATTCATGTACACATTTGTTGCCTTCAGCTTATTTCCCTGTCTCAGCAATGCCATTTTAGATTTTCTGTTTACGAGTTTCACGAGCACGACTGGAGTGGCGTTGTTGTTTCTTCCGTTCAGTGGGATGCATGTTTCGATGGTATTAATCTCAATTTCAATTTCCTTTGATTGCAGAAAGTTGACCACTTGCTGTTCTGCTGAGACCATATCCATTTCATCTGGTTCACCTTCATTATTCACAGCTTTCGCATAGGATCTTGGTTTAATTCGGTGCCCAGTCACGATGATATCATTCATTTGTTTGTCCTGATCCATTTCATCTATGATATTCCTCAACATGTTGTTGTCTTCTTGAAGGGTCTTCATTCGTTTGCCCATTTCAGTGGCTTCATTATTTCTTCTGTTGTTCTGAGATTGCAGATTTTCTATATTTTCCTGCAGACTTTTCACATCTTGTTTGTGTTCTGTTGTTACTTTTCTCATATATTCTTTCAATTCTTTCATTTCTTCTTTCATTTCTTTCATTTCTTTCATTTCTTTTTTAATTTCTTTCATTTCTTCTTTCATTTCTTTCATTTCTTTTTTCATTTCTTTCATTTCTTCTTTCATTTCTTTCATTTCTTTCATTTCTTTTTTCATTTCTTTCATTTCTTCTTTCATTTCTTCTTTTATTTCTTCAAGTTTTTGTAGTATCACTTCTTGATTCCCATCATGTCCTGTGTCCAACCTCAAATCTTGTTCCCAGTAGTGTTCTGTAACAGCTGACCCCGAACGTTTCGGGATTTCAATCTTTCCTTTACCTTTTCGCATCGCGGCAGTCACTGACGTCAATGCCTCTTGCTTGTGTCTTAACGGCAGTTGCTTCTTTAGCGACTTGCGGCACTTTAACTTGTTTTTTCCAACAATTTCGTATCTTGCGCCGTTCAGAGATCAATTTGAGGTGTCAGCCTGTCAACTTATATCACTCTGCGACGTCGGGATCACTTTAAAACAGCTGTAAACTCGCCGTAGCTTTTGGTTGCTAGGCAACCGCTTTGAACTGCGGCAAGGCGCCTTTGGCTTGAGGCTAACGGCTCTCCCAACTCGCCTTCTTTCAGCGTATCAGTGCCTCTCAACTGACCAAAATCAGGTTGAAGATGCCAGGGTACTCTCCTGTGGCTGTGATCGCAAATCAGTGGTCAAAATCTTCAGATTTAACAAAAAACTCCGGTAGCAAGAGCGGAGCCTTTCTCTTTTGCGTCCTTTCTCATTGACAGGAAGTGACGTTATGGGATCTGCATTAGTCCCAAAAATGTGAAATCAAACCATGGATGCATGGCGGAGATATTTATATAACAGTTTTGCCTTCCTTCCAACCTACTCCAAATGAGCCATTTAGAATGTGTTCCTTTTGTGAAGTAGTGACACATTTGACGTCAGCAGATATATCCATATGTACTGTATATGTGATTTGCTATCGTGTTTCTCACTCCAGACTGGGCCCCCGTCAATAGGAGCCCAGTCTGAAATCGACTGTTTTTCTTATCCTCCCCCAGCGTCAACCTTTTTCCCACCTTCTACGGGGCGCCGTGAGTGGCGACCCATCAGCGTTCCTCTTCTGTAACCCTGTACAATGTTGTTTGTCTAATCTTGAATGGGTTTGTGTTGAAAACAACATTTTGTTGCACTTGTGGAATGACAATAAAGATAATTCTATTAAATTCCATTCCATATATGGTATAAATGTACCAAGTAGTGTGCCAATGTAGTCCAAGCAGTCCAATGCTATATTTAATAGGCTCTTTCTTTTTCGCTATCCTCTTGCTGTAGGGGAGAATGTCTCATATATGCACATGCATCCTCCGCTGTTGCCATTTCTAACACAAAGTAATGTATAGTTCAAACTTATATCTGTCACTACACTCGCTATGAAAGTGCTACAAACTACAGTAAAGTGGGTGAGGAGAAGACGTTGTCGAAGTGGAGCCAAGTAAATAAAAAAACGGCGCATTCTGAAGAGACGGTCAGAAAGTGGCTTAAATGGTCTTTAAATCTTAATATTTGCAACATTTTGACCAAAGAACCACCAATACATGTTATGAGGACCACAAGTAAATGTTTTAAATATTGAAAAAAATCATAATATGACCCCTTTCAATGGCAGCTGCACTTTTTTTTTTATTTCATCATTCACAATCCTTATGTAAGACAGGAACGTGGGTGTTTTCCTTTTTTTTTTAAAGCATTCTGACTTGTAAATAAACGTAAATGAAAGTCAGCTCACAATGAAGCCAATTGGGGTAGCTCTCTAACGCCTATAAAGCGCTTTAAAAACATCCAAACACCTCCAACAAAGTTATAAATACACACACTCTGTAAGTATATCTGTAATGTAGTAACAGACACATTCATAATAGTATGTAATATTTATGTATTTTGCTAATTGTAAGCATCACAATGTTCGCTTATTCCTTCAACAACATAACACTACTACAACATAAAACAATCACTGCTCTGCTCTCACAATGACGCCGACGGATGGGATGTTCATATCTTGCGGTTTAGATGAAGAATGAATCAAAATCCTTGCAATGGGTTAAAAAAAAGATAGGTCCGCAAACTAACATTGGTTTGTGTCTTTCTCGCCATCTTTAGGTATAAGTTTAATGTCACAGATGAACAACTTCTCGGTTTATGGCCACAACCTTTTTCTATTCAGGTGAGAACGATTAATAATCTAGCTCAGTGATTTTCAACCAGTGTGCCGCGGCACACTAGTGTGCCGTGAGAGATCGTCAGGTGTGTCGTGGGAAATGTTTTAATATCTCCTAATTAACCATTGTCGGGTGTCTGTGCTATGATAAAGTGCGGCAGATAATGTAATACTCTTCTATTTCAGTAGGTGGCAGCAGAGGGCAATAAGCGCTGGGCAACACGTGACAGTGACAGTTTGGGATCGCAGCAAGAGGAGGCGAGCAAGTGACAGTGATGGAGAAGTTTTTGAGAAGGGAAAATGCAAATGCCGAACAGGGTCCTGGACAAAATTCTGACCCAGATGAAGGCCCTAGTATGAGTGGTCGACAAAATAAAAAAAAACAAGACGGTGAGCTCAAGGCAATACAGCGAAAGCTATCTTTCGTTTGGATTTACTTTCACCGGGGATGCGACAGCACCGACTCCGCAGTGCTTAATGTGTGATGCAAGCTTAAACGCCATCTCCAAACGAAACACCCTTCCGTTCCAAAACAAGCCGATGGACTATTTTGTACGCTTACGTACAAACAATGAGAAACAGGCAACTTTTCTGAGAAAAACCACAAAGGTAAACGAGAGAGCCCTCAAAGCTAGCTACCTTGTTGCTGATCTCGTAGCTAAATCAAAAAAGTATCACACTGTGGCAGAAACATTAATACTGCGAGCTTGTAAAGCCATTGTAAATTAGATGCTCAGGCCCAAGTTTCACACTAGGCGAGTATAAATACATTTACAAACTATATTATTAACTATATGTATTATATACTGTTAGAGTGTCATTTTGTGTCATTTTGGTTGGTGGTGTGCCGCAGAATTTTGTAAATGTAAAAAGTGTGCCGCGGCTCAAAAAAAAGGTTAAAAATCACTGATCTAGCTCATGAGATGTAAGTGGAGTATTGTTGGATTCAATTTTAGAGTGATTTAGAAAGAACAAGCCAATTAATTACAAACTACAAACAACAAATTAAAATGCAAAAAAAATACATATGTGTTCTTGTCTCACATAAGATTGTGAATGATAGACAAAATTGATATGAAAGCGAATTATGTGTGAATTATAGGCAACATTTCAAGGTAAAGTTTAGATTAACTTCAAGTTTTACTTAAGTTTAAGGTAATGTAGAGGTCTAATTGTTTTATACGTCACCTACAGGGCCACAATAATTCACTAAGTTAATCTCATGGCGTAGTAATTTTTATGATGCAGACACATTTGTTACTGGATATTTTCTGATACACTTCTGCCTTGAATACTTTGTATGTGTAAACAATATGCAACTATAATTATTTGATACTTGTTTATATTGATAAATGAGGTGTTTTAGCCTGCAATATTGTTCCATTAAGGACACTTATTAATTATGTCTTGTTGTGTGCTACTGTATGCTTAGTTGTTGGGTAGCTGCTAGCTCTTACTAGCCTACAGTTTGCCATGTTTACCTTTTGTAAATAACTTCACTAAAATACAAGAAAAGACGAACTTTGTGTGCTTATTGGAGGACATTTAGAAGTTCCCTGGCCGGTGATCTTTGCACAAAGTAACAGAGCGCTTATCTCAAAGATTTTAGATGAAAACCAATATAATCCGATGTTTCTTTGGTGATATCGGGTAAATATCCAATATCAATATTGGATCGGGACAACCCTGATACATATCATTAAATCTTTCTATCCATCCATCCATCCATTTTCTACCGCTTGTCCCTTTCAGGGTTGCGGGGGGTGCTGGAGCTGGATCTCAGCTGTATTCGGGCAGAAGGCGGGGTACACCCTGGACAAGTTTCCACCTCATCACTGGGCCAACACAGATAGACAGACAACATTCACACACTAGGGCCAATTGTTAGTATTGCCAATCAGCCTATCCCCAGGTGCATGTCTTTGGAGGTGGGAGGAAGCCGGAGTACCCGGAGGGAACCCACACAGTCACGGGGAGAACATGCAAACTCCACACAGAAAGACCCCTGGCCCGGGTATCGAACCCAGGACCTTTGTATTGTGAGGCACATGCACTAACCCCTGTTCCACCATTCTAATTATGTTTAATTGTGTTATAACTTTTTTTTTGTGACATACAGCAGGGTTATTCAACCCGCCGAAGCTTTTAATTTTGCCCGCAAGACATCACCCAATTAGGCTCGATGAAACTAGGGTTGGTCATGCAAGCAGTACTACCGCCACCCCATGGGGGGAAACAGCGAGGCATATGTGTCACAATGAAGCAGAAGTGGGGTGAGTAGAAGAAGACTTAATTCAGCCCTGAAAAAAAATCTAAATAAAGTGCAAAAATCAGACATTTAACAACAACTGGACAACAAGGTATGAAAGTTCTGCTCGAGTTATCGTTTCCTGTCAGACCTTGTAGGCAACAGACACTGTTCCAGACAAGCAGCAACAACATCAACAAATATAAGCTTCATCACGAAACTTGGTCAAATCTTTGTAAGTAGATATAATTTGTGCATAAAGATAATTAGTTTGTTTTGTACTGAAACTGCTGACTTTGTGATGCCTTTTGTATTCTTGGTCATGTTGTTTTTTTTGTCTAAGAGTAACACCGGCTATCACAGCTCGTCTAATACATGTAGCACTAAAATCTGCCAGTAGAGGGCAATAACGCTGCACCTTAGATTTGATTGTGATGATGCACATGCATTGTGTGCAATGTTTGATATGGTTGTTTAAATTCTATATGCATTAACATCTGCAGTTTACTGTGTGAATGTATTTACACTAAACCTTCTATTTTATTTATATAAAATACAAAATAGACACTATTTATGTAAAATATACAATAGACATTATACTTTTGTAATGTTTACCTTATGTTTATATTTTCAGTCTTACAAACTTAAATGAAGGAAGAAGTGTACAGAAATAAAACTAAGGAAGGAAGACATTTAAAAGAATAAACATCAAGCCTCAACAAAACTCCTGGAGCTTATTTTTCTTCATGCTGTTAACTATCTGTCTAGCTGTGCACGCTGGAAACGAGGTTGCGAGGGAAGAAACATGGATGTATTAACAGTGCAGTGTGAAAGCCGATTTGTTTACTTTGCAATTAATTAAACACAGTCTCAAAGGAATATCACCTGCGGAGGCAGTTACTGACAAAACATCCACATTTCGATGTGAGCCCTTTGGCTCTTGAAACTGAGGCCCTCTTCGTTATGTAGTTGAATAGCCTTGACACACAGTTTTGTTTGAGCGTCAACATTTTGAAAAGTAAACAGACTATAATACATTACGTCTTCTCGCTGACCTATTTTATTTTGTCCACACTTTACAATATAATAAGTTAAAAACCCAAATGAAGTCAGGGTCCCAAACCTAAATCCATTTAAAAATATATGGGGGGAAATGTATACCCTAATAATGTGGAAGATTTGATATGTTTTCCGCCTAACAGAGTTCTTTCTATTTTTGTTCAGGCTACATGTTACAGAAAACTGTTTTTTTTTGTAAAACCACTGTCACGAGCTGGGAAGTATCTTTGGCGACATGACCCTAAGGTGCACCAAACAACAGGCAAATGGTAAGTAAAAAGAATGTTATTTAATAAAAACAGAATACACACTCACAAAAGGAGCATATAAAAGAACAAAAGAAGGCCAGTGCATTTAAAAACAGCACAAGACACCTTCCATTCATCCATTTTCTACCGCTTATCCCTTTCAGGGTCGCGGGGGGTGCTGGAGCCCTATCTCAGCTGCAATCGGGCGGAAGACATAGAACTTATTTTAGAAAACAATAAACACTCATAACATGAGCTGGTAAGCATAGCAATGATTTGACGCGTCAAGAAGACAGCGCCGGACTGATATAGGAGACTGATTGGCAACCGATTACAGGTGTGCCCGGTTGCCAATCAATGCCAGGTTTGGGAGCCAGTACACAATGGACAGACAGGGGAAGTGAAATTACAAAATAGGAGTACAGGACAGGAACTAAAACACCACACAAATGGGAAAAAAAACAACACAAGTCCAAAACAGTCGCAGTGTTGTCATTTTTCCCAAATACTACTGTAGAGGTCGTTCCCTACCCGTTCCCCTGATATTACGTGAAGAGTCAGTCGTGCCGTTTCACCAAGCCTTTTAATCACCATGTGTTACAAGTTATAATATCCAGTACAATCTTTTCAGACGTGTCTCTCTCTCTCCTCTCCTCCTCCGCTGGCCGCTCACTGTTAAAGACAACAGATGATCAGATTAAAACGTACCACCTGCGAAATCTAATCACCTGCCAGCTGCGTCTCGCCGTCCCGCACATGCCCCGCCCCAAGTCGACGGCGCTCCGCCCTCAACACCATCGACTGAGGCGGTGACCTTTTGCTCTTGCAGTGCGCTAATCACAACCTCCTCCCACACACCTCCACCGCCAGACTTAGGCCGGGACATCATCCGGCCGCGCCAACTCCCCCCCACCCCCCCTTGGGAGCGGGAGAGGAAGTCTGCCACGGCCATCTGCGCCCCCGGCCTATGGATCACTCTGAAATTGTAGGGTTGTAAAGCGAGATACCACCGGGTGATCCGCGCGTTGGCATCCTTCATGCGGTGGAGCCACTGGAGGGGCTTGTGGTCCGAGCAGAGGCTGAACGGGCGTCCCAGCAGATAGTACCGGAGGGCACCGACCGCCCACCGGATGGCGAGGCACTCTCTTTCCACCGTACTGTATCTAGCCTCCCTTTCCGATAGCTTTCTGCTGATGTACAGGACCGGGTGGTCGGTGCCCCCCCCCCGCTGCTGGGATAAAACGGCTCCCAGTCCTCTGCCCGACGCGTCCGCCTGCAAACAAAATGGGATAGAAAAATCAGGCATGCACAGTACCGGCTCCTCGCAAAGTGCTTTCCTCACCTTCTCGAATGCCTGCTGGCACTGCCCCGTCCACTGGACCAGATCTGGAGCACCTTTTCGGGTGAGGTCAGTTAGTGGGCTGGTCAGGTCCGCAAACCGGGGGATGAACCTCCAGTAGTAGCCCACCAACCCTAAAAACTGCCTCACCTCCTTTTTCGTCTTCGGGGTCGGGCAGGCCACAACTGCTGCGTTTTTTTCTACCTGAGGCCGCACCTGACCTTCCCCCAAGTGGTACCCCGGATACTGTACCTCCCTCCGGCCAACCGCGCACTTCGCCGGGTTGGCGGTGAGCCCCGTCCGCCTCAGGGACTCAAACACCGCCCCCACCCTCTGCACATGCTCCGCCCAGCTGTTCCCCTGGATGATGACATCATCCAGATAGGCGGCAGCATATGCAGCGTGGGGCCGCAGGACCCGGTCCATGAGTCTCTGAAATGTGGCGGGCGCACCGAACAAGCCAAACGGAAGGGTCACGAATTGGTATAAACCTTCCGGAGTGGAGAATGCCGTTTTTTCCTTAGACTCTGGAGACAAGGGAATCTGCCAGTAGCCCTTAGTCAAATCCAGTGTCGTAAAAAACCGAGCAGTGCCCAACCGGTCCAGGAGCTCGTCGACCCGGGGCATTGGATAGGCGTCAAAACGTGACACATCATTTACCTTGCGGTAGTCCACACAGAACCGCACAGACCCATCTTTCTTCCCCACCAGAACTATGGGGCTGCACCACGCACTGTGTGACTCTTCTATCACTCCCAATTCCAGCATGGCTTTTAATTCTTCCCGAACTACTTTGCGCTTGTGTTCGGGCAGCCTATAGGGCCGAGACCTCACCGTCACGCCTGGGCTGGTCTCTATGTGATGCTGGGTGAGAGTCGTGCGGCCTGGCAGGGGGGAGAACACGTCAGCAAAATGCTGCTGCAATTTGGCCACGTCTGCTTTCTGTGACGGCGTCAGATAATTATCACAGCGGAGAGGAAAGGGCCGGGGGGAAGGGGGAACCTCCGGCCCCAGCTACTCGCCCTCCGCTATCGCCGTCACCATGGAGACAGGCTCCGCTTCCCTCCAACCTTTTAGTAGGTTGAGGTGGTATATTTGTGTTTCCCCACCCCGGTCAGACCGCCTGACCTCGTAATCCACGTCACCTACTCGTCGTGTGACCACAAAGGGTCCCTGCCACCTGGCGAGTAATTTGGAGCTGGATGTTGGGAGTAATACAAGTACTTTCTCTCCCGGTGAAAATTGTCTGAGTTTCGTCCCCTTGTTATACAGGCGCTGCTGACGTTCTTGGGCTTGGAGCAAATTCTCACGTGACAAGTGCCCCAAAGTGTGGGGTTTTGCTCTCAAGTCCATGACGTACTGAATTTCATTTTTACTGGGGCTTGGACCTTCCTCCCAGCTTTCTTTAACTAGGTCCAGTACCCCGTGTGGCTTCCTGCCGAACAACAGTTCAAATGGAGAATATCCTGTTGAGGCATGAGGAACCTTCCGCAATGCAAATAACAGGGGATCCAACCATTTATGCCAATTTGGTTTGTCCTCGTGTACGAACTTCCGGATCATGGATTTCAAGGTTCTATTCAACCGCTCTACCAGCCCATCCGTCTGCGAGTGGTAAACGCTGGTCCGAATAGATTTGATCCCCAATAATCCGTACAGCTCCTTTAACGTGCGTGACATAAAGGACGTGCCCTGGTCAGTTAGAATCTCTTTCGGGATTCCAACTCGGGAGATAACTTGAAATAGTGCCTGCGTGACACTCTTTGCAGAGATGGAGCGCAGCGGCACTGCTTCGGGATAGCGCGTTGCATAATCCACCAGGACTAGTGCAAAGCGATATCCCTGGGTGCTCGGGTGAAATGGTCCGACGAGGTCCATGCCAATTCGCTCAAACGGGACCTCTATGAGTGGTAATGGCCGCAAAGGTGCTCTAGGGGTGGCCGCGGGGTTGACTAGTTGACAGTCCGGGCAGGCCGCGCACCAGCGGCGCACGTCTGCCCGAATGCCTGGCCAATAGAACCGGACCATTATCCGATTAAGTGTTTTATCATAACCCATGTGACCGGCCATCGGGTTAAAATGCGCCGCCTGGAAAATCATTTCCCGACGGCTTTTTGGCACCAACAATTGGGTGATTTCCTCCCCTGTCTGAGTGTCGCGACTCACTCTGTATAATCTATCCCTAATCAATGCAAAGTGAGGGAAATCCCGCGCTATATCCTCAATTGAAATCACTTGGTCCCAGGTCGCGCGCAGAGTGTCATCTCGAGACTGCTCGAGTGGAAAATCATCCATGGGGCGCCATTGGGGAACCGGGGAAACCTCCTGCGACGCCCCCGCTGGCTCCCCTTCCCCCTCCCCCCGGCAGCGTCGGATAATCTCGCGTCGCCAATGAGAACATTCCCTTTTCCTACCGGTCGTGAACGCACCCCTGCGCCCTGCTTTATTAACCCGTTAAATCCCGCCCAATTTGTTCCCAAGAGTAAGGGGTGCGCCAGGCGCGAATTTACAGCCACCTTAACACTATGTTTTTCCCCTTTAAAAAGAATGTCCACCGGCACGATAGGGTACTCGTGAATATCCCCATGCACACATTTAACCCGCACCCGTGTAGCTTTTCTCAACGCCCCGGGTCGAACCAGATTTTGGTGAATCATGGACTGCTCGCAGCCCGAATCCACCATCACCCGGTGTATACTCCCTTGTATCCTTACCGGTACATAGTATGTCTCTCCTGGCCCGGGGGAGGGTACTGGAGGGTCGCCAACCCGGATCACCTGCCACACTTCCATCGCTGGACACTCCCGCTGCAGGTGTCCTATCCGCCCACACCTCCAGCACACCTGGCCCGGCATTCGAGGCGCCGTTTGCGGGGGAAACGCAGTGTCCGCAGCGGCCTGGCCCTGAGGAGGAGAAAGCAGACTTGGGTTGTGTCGTGGCCGTGCCCACGGCTGGGCTCCTTCTGCTGGCAGCGCCCGCATCCTGCGCGGCGCCGGGACTGGCCGCTCCACTCCTCCTGCAGCCTTCTCCTCCTTCCCCTTCTCCCGGTGTACGGCCAGGTGGTCCTCCGCCAAGGCTACCGCCGCTGCTACGCCTTGTGGCCGATGGTAGCGGACCCACGCTGACGTCCGCGCCGGGATTGCCTCCAGGAATTGTTCCAGGATGATCTGCTCGATCACCTCCTCTATTCCTCCGGGTTGTAGCCATCTGGTCGCCGCGTCTCTCAGCTGTTGGCCCAGGGCAAAAGGCCGCTCCTCTTGTCCGAGTCTCATGGTCCGGAACCGGCGTCTGTGGTCCTCTTTGGACCCTCCTGTCCGGTCCAACACCGCCCTCCTCATGTCCTGGTAGCTCACGCGGGACGCTGGTGGCAGGCTGAGCGCGGCTCGCTGCGCCTCTCCCACCAGCAACGGTAGCAGCCGCACCGCCCACTCTTCCTCCGGCCATGCGCATGCCTTCGCTGTCGCCTCAAACATGTCCATGAACCTTTGCGCGTCTTCTGTCTCTGCCATCCTGTGCATCCCCACCGTCGTCAATGTCGGCCTTGCTGCTGGGGTTGTCCCCGCTCCGGACCTTTCCGTGAGCGCTCGCAGGATCTGGCTCTGCTGTGCAATTTGGGCCTGCATCGCCTCATTCTGCCGGTGGTTCGCCATCGACACCTCCGCCAAGAGCTGTCCCAGCGCCTCTATGGGGCTTGGTGACGACATCGCAGCCTTTCTTCTTTCATGTTGAGCGCCAGATGTAGAGGTCGTTCCCTACCCGTTCCCCTGATATTACGTGAAGAGTCAGTCGTGCCGTTTCACCAAGCCTTTTAATCACCATGTGTTACAAGTTTTAATATCCAGTACAATCTTTTCAGACGTGTCTCTCTCTCTCCTCTCCTCCTCTGCTGGCCGCTCACTGTTAAAGACAACAGATGATCAGATTAACACGTACCACCTGCGAAATCTAATCACCTGCCAGCTGCGTCTCGCCGTACCGCACATGCCCCGCCCCTAGTTGACGGCGCTCCGCCCTCAACACCATCGACTGAGGCGGTGACCTTTTGCTCCTGCAGTGCGCTAATCACAACCTCCTCCCACAACTACTTTAGCAGGGGACTGTTCACTTCCTTTATCTACTGTAAATGAAGATAGTGTCCAATTTTGTTTTGCTGACAGAGCTTAATTGCCTTCCAATTAACTTGTAGCAAATTGGCATTCTGAGTTTAAATCAGTCCATAAAACCTTCTGCTTTGTTGTGATGATTGACACAAAATTGTGGATGCACTTTACAATTTACTCATGTCATCAGACACCAACAGGGACAGGCCTCCGCTTCCCACTACCCTGCTCAATAAATAATTGACGCATGGGTGGTCTTGTAAGTATTCATGTTGACAATAATCTCACTTTTTTTCAGCATATCTTCACATTGTAAATTGGTAACATGACATGATTGCTCACTTTGCAGGATGCTGCAACACATTCTTCACCTGTTCTGGACTAACAGTGCATAAAATAATCATGTCACTGCACGACAAAACGTAGTGCAAAAGCAAGACAACACAATATATATATTCCAGATTCAGTGCTACTCTATGTTACAGGCCTGGGGGTTAATTGAACTTCTTGCTACACTATTGAGAACATAGCCTGTGTTAAAGTGGCTGAAGACTTATCAGTTTAATAAGGCAATTGTGACTGGGTTAAGTGCAGGGTGGAACGAGGTAATAATCATTTTGGCGTAGACTCAGATTAAAGTTGCTGTTAAAAAAACTAATTAAACATGAAAGCTTTGCCAGAGTGATTCAAGCCATTGGCGTTGTTAGGCCTATTTTAGGGGGGCTCTAGCCCCCCTAAAATATTCTTAAGACCCCCTACATAATTTGGTGTTGTATTTAAAGCATTTTCTTTTTTTTTACAAATACATGCCGACATATTCATTATAAAGTGGCCCCAATATGAGTTTAAATAAATAATCATATAACCTGTCATTATTCACTCAGTTTCCCCTCACTTAATAGCGTAAGGTAGAGAGCCCCTTTAGCGTCGGTATCCAATCCATTCCACTTGTTCATATAGAAAATGCCCACATCGCTCAAAATCCAGTCCATATTTTATCTGCGACCTTGCTTGCGGTCCTGCATGTGTGCAGCTTTGAAGCACACAGCGCTGCAGAACAAGAACGTGAACGGATGCAAAATGGACATAAGAAACGTTTTCAAGAAAGTAAGTATTCATCACTGCTTGTAGTAAAATGTATTAGCTTCACTTTACACCAGGTCTGTGTTTGACAAATAAAAACCTGTCTAGCACAGTATAGACAACTTTTGTGCACGTCTTACATTTGTTGTTTTGCAGGCAAAAGTTACATTCCCGCTCTAAAACAATGCTGCTACTTAGTTAGCTAGTTGGCCTGAAATGCATCATGAAGGTCCTGGTTATTTATAAAGTTAAATGTGCACTCTTTTTTACCATTTGCTATCTTTGGGTTTACTTCCTTCTGGAGCATCAGCTGTGTTTCTCACTTTACACATGGAGGAGAACAGGAGCTGAGCTAATTCACGTATGACTATCATCAGTAGATAATAATAATAATCACTCCACAACTATTGACCTGTAGGTGTCAGGGCAGAGGAGCACAGAAAGTGAGAGGGGAGAGGCCTCTACTGGAAAGGTGAGTAGGAGAATAATGATACATATAAATAAATATTTTAAAAAAAAATGTTTTAAATGGCATATCGACAAGCCATTTGTTTTATTTATTTCTGCGTGGATCATGTTGACTATTGGTCCTACTAATTGTCAATCATTCTGGTGATGTTACGTATATATATATATATATATATATATATATATATATATATATATATATATATATATATATATATATATATATATATATATATGTGGTTAAGAGGAGAGTATATTTACAGCTAGAAATCACCAACTCAAGTATTACATATATATATATATATATATATAAATATATATATATATATATATATATATATATATATATATATATATATATATATATATATATATATATATATATATATATATATATATGTATGAAATACTTGACTTTCAGTGAATTCTAGCTATATATATATATATATATATATATATATATATATATATATATATATATATATATATATATATATATATATATATATATATATATATATATATATATATATATATATATATATTATTTTATTATACATATAAATAAAATAAATACTTTAATTTCAGTGTTCCGGAGGCTATCCAGTAGATGGCAGCATTATCCTGTTTAACTTCTCCGTTCATGAATGAGTATATCATTTCGGCCACCGTGTTCAATGGAGAAGTCTGTTCTACAAAATTTACAGGCAACATACATACCCCTTCCCCTTCGAACTCGAACTGTCCTGGATGAACTGTAATTCTTGTTTCCATTCGTTTTGGAACTTGCAAGCGTATTTCTTCATCTTGCTCATCGACGGCGTCGCCATGTCTGTAACTTCCTCGTTCTTCTGCTTCGTCTCCTTGTTGTGTGCGCAGTTGTGCACTCTACTCTCTAAAAGCCCTAGATGTTATGACATCATTGGGCAGGCAAGCTGTTTATATTGTGGGAAAGCGGACGTGAGAACAGGCTGTCCCCACTCAGGTCCGCATTGAGCTGGAGGGGGCGTGGCCTCCAGCTCCGGCTGAATGCCGGGAGTTTGACGGGAGAAAATTTCTGCCGGGAGGTTATCGGGAGAGGCGCTGAATACCGGGAGTCTCCCGCTAAAAACAGGAGGGTTGGCAAGTATGGCGAAGGCTGAGTGGCAATCATCATTGTAATACTCTTGTTCCAAAGTACTACTTTTTGTGGTTCATTGTAGATACAAAACAAAGAACTTGCACGTTCAAAGGCAGTGATATACAGTTTGTTAATACAAGATTAAAGATAACGCAAGCCAGCTCCAACTGGTTTCCACTAAAGCAGATATGAATGTATGTACGACAGATAATGTTCTTCAAAATAATCCCTCTCTTTGTGAAGAAATAACATTAGAGGAACTCCTGCAACTTGTAAATGGGACAAAACAAAAAACATGTTTACTTGACCCACTACCTTGAAAACTGATCAAGGAGCTGTTTGTATTATTAGGACCATCAGTGGTAATTTGTTTAATTATCGCTTTCCTCTGGTACTGTTCACCTAGCATTCAAAACAGCGGTTATTCATCCTCTGCTTAAAAGATTGAACCTCAATTCGGACCTCTTGTCAGTATCCCAACTTCCCTTTATTTCGAAAATCCTCGAAAAATTGTTGCACAACAGCTAAGTTAACACTTAATGTCTAACAACCTCTGTGAAACCTTTCAGTCTGGTTTCAGGGAAAATCACTCTACTGAGACAGCCCTTGCAAAAGTGACTAATGATCCATCGCTAACTATGATTCTGAACCGTCTTCTGTGTTGCTGCTTCTTGATATCAGCGCTGCTTTCGATACTATCGATTATAACATTCTATTAAAACATATCAAAACACGTATTGGTATGTCAGACTCAGTCGTTTCTTGGTTTAACTCCTATCTTACTGACAGGATGCAGTGCGTCTTTCATAACAATGTGACTTTGGAGTATGTTAAAGTAACGTGCAGAGTTCCTCAGGGTTCGGTTCTTTGCCCTACACTTTTCAGCATTTATATGCTGCCGCTAGGTGACATTATACGCAAATACGGTGTTAGCTTTCACTGCTATGCTGATGACACCTAACTTTACATGCCCCTAAAGCTGACCAACACACCAGAATGTAGTCATCTGGAGGTGTGAGTTAATGAAATCAAATAATAGATGTCCAGCAACCTTTTGCATCTTAAAGCTAGGAAAATGGAACTGTTGATTATCGGTCCTGCTAGACACCGGCACTTATTTAATAATACCACCTTAACATTTGACAACCAAACAATCATACGAAACGACTCGGTAAATAATCTCTGTATTATCTTGTGACCCAACGCTCTCATTTGAGTCACACATTAAGAGTGTTACTAAAACGGCCTTCTTTCATCTCCGTAATATCGCAAAAATTTGTTTCATTTTGTCCACCAACGACGCTGAGATCGTTATTCATGTGTCTCATCTCGATTACTGTAACATATTATTTTCGGGTCTCCCTATGTCTAGCATTAAAAGACTACATTTGGTACAAAATGTGGCTGCTAGACTTTTGACAAGAACAAGAACGTTTGATCATATTGCGCCTATACTGACTCACCTGCACTGACTTCCTGTGCACTTAAGATGTGACTTAAAGGTTTTACTATTTACGTATGAAATACAAAAACAGTCTAGCTCCATTCTATCTTACAGATTGCATTGTACCATGTGTCCCAGCCAGAAATCTGTGTTCTAGGAACTCCAGCTTATTAGTCATTCCCAGAGCCCCCAAAAAAATGCGGGCTACAGAGCATTTTCTATTCAGGCTCCAGTACTCTGAAATGCCCTACCAGTCACAGTTAGAGATGCTACCTCAGTAGAGGCATTTAAGTCCCATCCTAAAACTAATTCATATAATCTAGCCTTTAAAAAGAGCCCCTTTTTTAGACCAGTTGATCTGCCCTCTCTCTTTTCTGCTCTGCCCCCCTCTCCTGCGTGGAGAGGTTATTAGGTGGATATAGATTAATTTCTACAGAGGAGACGCTAACTGTTCCAAGTCGGGACCCGAACCGCCATTCAGCCCAAACGCCAACACGCAAACAAGAGACATCAACATCACCTCCCACCGAGAAACTCCACTCCCCAATCCAAACAAGGGGCCGCCACAGAAGGGTGAACAGCACACAGCCTGCCTGGAGAGGGAGAAAACAACCTGCAACCCAGCAGGCAGCACGCCCCCAAGCCAACCCACCACCAGTCTGACTGCCCCCAAGCATGCCCATCAATCCCACCAGCCCAACGTCCATTCCACTAAGTCATCCGCCCACCCCAAAAGAACAAATAAACAACAACAAAAACAATCAGAGGGGCTGGTCGCCTCCAGTGCCCAGTGCCACCAAACCTTGCAATCCACCCTGCACGTCCAGAACCCCCTCCCCGCCCATCCCCCACCAGACACAGCATCCGGCAAAAGGCCAGAAGGGCCTAGCCCCGCGCCCACAGCCGGCCCTTCATGGCACCCCGGCAGACCTGCCGCTGTAATCAGCAATGTTGGGGCAGCGACACATATCATCATCGGCGGTCACTCGAACGAGTATGACGATCCTCCTGGTATGGGTGTATCCCTTTATGGAGGATGCCTGTGCGTGACTTTGTTTAACGTGGGGAGACTGGTGCACAGACAGTCACCACACGATCCTTGACAGAATCGGGTCAGGGTCCAGTGGCATGGAGTCCAAGACGACTGGGGACCCTTTTCCGCTGCAGCCTTCGTCAGCCATCGCAGCCGTTTAGGTAGTTCTTAAATCTACCGTCTTCCGCCTGCTCCGCATTTGAGGTCTTCACCGTATCCCTGGCTACGGAGCAGTCAGGTACTAGGCCTTTGCCAAGGGCAGCCACCTGAGGTAACAGTAGTAAAGGGGTTAACCTCCTAGTGCCCCAAGACCCCATAGATGGATGGATACCTGTGTGTATATATATATATATATATATATATATATATATATATATATATATATATATATATATATATATATATATATATATATATATATATATACATACCATATAAGACCTATAACACTAACTCACTCTAATTCGGTCCTGCAGTGGCAAATTTATTTATACTGATGATATATATATATATATATATATATATATATATATATATATATATATATATATATATATATATATATATATATATATATATATATATCTTTCCATTATTTTTATCGGCAAAATTCATTTTAAATTGCAAACAAACTAAAGGTCAAACAGCCTCCTCGTAAATATTTTGTTTGCCCTTTAAGGGTCCACTGTATTATTCTTCCACTTGATTTTATTTTCCTCAATGGGTCCAAACATGGGTGACCTATTAGTTGTTGGTCTATAACATGTCAGTCCTAAACTAAATTAACTTTTCTTCCAGAAAGTTTGATAATTGTATAACATATCAATCATCTTAAATACATTTTGTCAGAAGATCATGACTTACTTGTCATGTCTGTTGATCATGTTTTTGTTTAGGGCGTCCTGGCGCTGGTTCTCCTGATTGTCAATCAACTGCTGGAGTAACTTCTCAGAGAGTAGACTCTCCATGCTTGATCGTCCTGAGTGGCTGCTACGGTGACTGCTACGGTGACTACCTGTACGGCTGCTGTGGACGCTGCTACGCCGGCCAGAAGATAGGCGAGACTTTACCTTGGGGGGCTTGCCTTGAGGATCGGAGTTCTTGAAAAACTCACCCGGATGGAAGGTTCGCGGGTCGGTCCTGTCTAGTGGGGTGGCGGCATCAGGGGGAATTATTTCCTCACCGTTCTGTAAGTCGCCACCTCCTGGTGGATCCTCTTTGCCTTGGCTGACGATTTCTGTCGGCGGGGGAATGACTGCTGTCAGCGGCGGGCCCGCCTTTTCCTGTCTCCCTTCATCCCTTGGTAGTGAGGAGAAGGGGTGAATACTGGGTTGCATAGTCAAACCTAATGCTGGTGTTGCAATATTGTCCTCCGCCACTTGGGGTGCTTTACTCTCTAAACTACTGAGGCTGTCAGTCTCATCTAGGGTAGTCAAGTGATAGTCCTGTAGTCTAGTGGGTAACCTACGCTCTCTAACAGGGCGTGTTGGTGGTTCTGGTTTTGGGGAGGGGCTTAGGGTTCTCTCACTCTTTTTGGACATCCTAACTGATTAGACTATCCGGCTCGAAGTACCAAAATGTTCGGGAGCCTGTAAAGGACTGTATATTTTCTTTAGGGGGATGCTCTAATTTTCACTATTTACCAAATAAAGATAGTCTAGGAGAGAGAGAGAGAACACTACTTATATAGTTAACCAATTTACTATATCATATCAAAACAGCGCAGCGAGGATCCTGACGAGAGTGCGCAAGCGTGATCATATCACACCTATCCTCAAATCACTCCACTGGCTCCCTATTGCATCCCGGACCCAATTTAAGATCAACCTGCTCACTCACCAATGCATCTACGGCAACGCCCCCTCCTACCTCAAGGACCTAGTTTCCCCTCAACCCCCTACCCGCAGCCTCCGCTCCTCAAACACTAACTTCCTCAAACCCTTCAGGACAAAGTTACAATCTGTGGGCCGCCGGGCTTTCTGCTCGACCGGTCCCGAACTTTGGAACGCTCTCCCGACCATCTTAGAGCACCACAGTCGGTCGACCATTTTAAGAAGGGACTAAAAACCCACCTTTTTAGCACAGCTTTTATCTAATTTCTCTGCCTTCTTGTTTTTAAATGCACTGCTTGCTTATCTGTTTTTTTATCCAGTGCTTTCAGGCTCTTATTTCTACTTTATCTATGTTTCTGTTTTATCTAGTGTGTGTCATGATTCATTTCTATTTTAATTTTTTATTATATATGCTTACTTTCTATTTTTATTTTTAATACTTTGTAGCACTTTGAGATTTTAACAAATGTAAAGTGCGTAACAAATGCAATTCATTATTATTATTATTATTATTATATAATATACAATAATCAGACAATAATAAACACACATTAATTACACTCATACACTCATCCCCACTCACACGCTACCTCCCCAATGAAACCTCCCACACTAAACCAATTACACAACACACACACACAGTCCAGCCTGGGCCCCTTGGCTGGGCCAGAAGATAGTCTGTTGTGGTCCTGCTGACCGTTGGTGCACGTGGGGGTGGTGAGTTGCAAATGCTGGATACAAAGGGGGCGTTGGAGAGGGGGGACACCTCCCGTTGTAGAGTAGAGAAGGGGGGGGGGGGGGGCTCGGCCGTGCTTCCTATTAGCTCCCTCACGAGTCTAGTCTGGAGCGAGAGGAGAACCAGCCTCGTCCTGGGTCACCTCTCTGTCGACTAGCCCGTGAGCGCGAGCCACTAACACTCGTATCTCGCGCTGTCCACTTCCCTCGCAGCAAGGTAGCCACGATAGCACACAACTAAACTCTACTACGTTCTCCAAACAATAAATAGTCCCAGGGGAGAGTGTCTCTTAACTAAACCTAGTCCGAACGTGACTGAACCTGGCGTTCGTGAAGTCACGTTGCAGCCAACAAACACAGGTGCGAGCTGCGGTGAGCTAACTAGCGGTTAGCATGCGCTTCACCTCCTACTGGCAACGTGAAGCGCCCAAAACGTCTTTAAACTTAAACTAGTGCAATGACACTTAACTGTCACTTATAACAAACTTAAATACAACGCTTAGAGTACTAGTTACTTATCTGATCTGCAACTGTGGTGAACTCTATCTCCGGGTAGTATTACCGACGCTCCGCTGCCTGTCAATGCTGGAGCTCCTTTTAAACACTTTTTTACCTGCCGGCGGAAACGGAAGTGCCCGTAACCATGGCAACCGTAACCTTGGCAACCGTAACCGTGGCAATGGTTAAACAACTAAAGAAAATACATTTCACCTTCCCAAACAACACATATGAAATAGAAATAAATAATAATAATTAATCCCTCGAACAGAAATGATCTATATATATAACTAAAACGGACAATTTACAAGCTACGTGGACACACCATCTTCTCTGCCACGTGGGCCCACCACCCGCGGTCGGAACCAGTGGGGTCGGGTGCGCTGCCAAGTGGATGGCGGTGAAAGTGGAGGCTCCGGACGGACCAATTCGGGGCAGCAGAGGCTGACTTTCGGGACGTGGAACGTCTCTACGCTGGTGGGGAAGGAGCCTGAGCTGGTGCGAGAGGTGGAGCGCTACCGGTTGGATCTGGTGGGGCTTACCTCTACGCATAGCAAGGGCTCTGAAACCACACTCCTGGACAAGGGATGGACCTTGTTCACTTCTGGAGTTGCTCAGGGTGTGAGGGCACAGGCGGGTGTGGGGATACTCACGAGTACCCGGCTGAGTGCCTGTACGTTGGAGTTCACCCCAGTGGACAAGAGGGTCGCCTCCCTTTGCCTTAGGGTTGGAGGGGGGAAAACTCTGACTGTTGTTTGTGCATACGCACCAAACAGGAGTTCAGAGTATTCAGCCTTCTTGGATACCTTGCATGGGGTCCTGTATGGGGCGCCGGCAGGGGATTCCATAGTCTTGCTGGGGGACTTCAACGCGCACGTGGGCAATGACAGTGATACTTGGACTGGCGTGATTGGGAGGAACGGTCTCCCTGATCTGAACCTGAGTGGTGGATTGTTATTGGACTTCTGTGCTAGTCACGGACTTGCGATAACAAACACCATGTTCAAGCATAAGGATGCTCATAGGTGTACCTGGTACCAGAGCACCCTAGGCCAAAGATCAATGATCGATTTTGTAATCGTATCAGCTGATCTGAGGCCGTATGTTTTGGACACTCGGGTGAAGAGAGGGGCTGAACTGTCAACTGATCACCATCTGGTGGTGAGTTGGGTTAGATGGCGGGGGTGAGTTGGGTTAGATGGCGGGGGAAACCTCTGGACAGACCTGGCAAACCCAAGCGTGTAGTGCGGGTGAACTGGGAACGTTTGGAGGAGTCCTCTGTCCGGAAGGACTTCAACTCCCACCTCCGGCGGGACTTCTCTGCCATCCCTGTGGAGGTTGGGGACATTGAACAGGAATGGGCAATGTTCAAAGCCTCTATTGCTAAAGCTGCAGATGCGAGCTGTGGCCAGAAGGTCTTAGGTGCCTCAAGGGGCGGTAACCCTCGAACACCCTGGTGGACAGTGGTGGTCAGGGAAGCCGTCCGACTGAAGAAGGAGTCCTACCGGGGTATGTTATCCCGGGGGACTCCGGAGGCAGTTGCAAGGTACCGACGGGCCCGAAGGGCAGCGGCCGTGGCTGTGGACGAGGCTAAGCAGAGGGTGTGGGAGCAGTTCGGGGAATCCATGGAGAAGGACTATCGGGCGGCACCAAAGCTGTTCTGGAAGACCATACGGCACCTCAGGAGGGGGAAGCAGGGAACCATCCAAGCTGTGTACGGCAAGGATGGGACTTTGCTGACTTCAAGTGAGGAAGTCGTGGGGCTTTGGAAAGAGCACTTTGAGGAACTCCTGAACCCAAATACATCAGACACACCCTCCCTGATAGGAGCAGGGCCTGAGGATGATGGGGGATCGACGTCGATCTCTCGGAGTGAAGTCACTGAGGTAGTTAGACAACTCCACAGTGGCAAAGCTCCGGGGGTTGACGAGATCCGTCCAGAAATGCTGAAGGCTCTGGGTGTTGATGGGCTGTCTTGGTTGATACGCCTTTTCAACATTGCGTGGAAGTCTGGGACAGTGCCGAGGGAGTGGCAGACTGGGGTGGTGGTTCCCCTTTTCAAAAAGGGGGACCAGAGGGTGTGTGCTAATTACAGGGGTATCACACTACTCAGCCTCCCTGGGAAAGTTTACGCCAAGGTACTGGAAAGGAGGGTCCGGCCGATAGTCGAACCTCAGATTCAAGAGGAGCAATGTGGATTCCGTCCTGGTCGTGGAACAACTGATCAACTCTTTACGCTTGCGGGAATCCTGGAGAGGGCCTGGGAGTATGCCTATCCAGTCTACATGTGTTTTGTGGATTTGGAGAAGGCGTATGACCGCGTCCCTCGGGAGATCTTGTGGGAGGTGCTGAGGGAGTACGGAGTGAGGGGAAACCTGTTGAGGGCCATCCAATCTCTGTACAACCAAAGCGAAAGGTGTGTCCGGGTGCTTGGATGTAAGTCGGATCCGTTTCCAGTGGGGGTTGGTCTCCGCCAGGGCTGCGCTCTGTCACCTATCCTGTTTGTGATTTTCATGGACAGGATTTCTAGGCGGAGTCGTGGCCATGGCGGAGAGGGTATACGTCTCGGGGGGCTAAAGGTTGCGTCACTGCTGTTTGCAGATGATGTGGTCCTGATGGCACCTTCGGTTCGTGACCTTCAGCTCTCACTGGATCGGTTCGCAGCCGAGTGTTCAGCGGCTGGAATGAGGATCAGCATCTCCAAATCTGAGGCCATGGTTCTCAGCAGGAAACCGATGGTTTGTACAGTCCGGGTAGGGGACAGGACTCTGTCCCAGGTGGAGGAGTTTAAGTATCTCGGGGTCTTGTTCACGAGTGAGGGAAAGATGGAGAAGGAAATCAGCCGGAGAATCGGAGCAGCTGGGGCAGTATTGCAGTCTCTCTGCCGCACTGTTGTGACGAAACGGGAGCTGAGCCAGAAGGCAAAGCTCTCGGTCTACCGAGCTATCTACATTCCTACTCTCACCTATGGTCATGAAGTGTGGGTAATGACCGAAAGAATAGGATCGCGGATACAAGCGGCCGAAATGAGTTTCCTCAGAAGGGTGGCTGGCATCTCCCTTAGAGATAGGGTGAGAAGTGCAGTCACCCGAGAGAGACTCGGAGTAGAGCCGCTGCTCCTTCGCTTGGAAAGGAGCCAGCTTAGGTGGTTCGGGCATCTCGTGCGGATGCCTCACGAGCGTCTCCCTAGGGAGGTCCTCGTTGCACGTCCCACTGGGAGGAGGCCCCGCGGCAGGCCAAGGACCAGATGGGGGGGATTACATCTCCTCTCTGGCCTGGGAACGCTTCGGGATTCCCCAGGAGGAAGTCGCAAATGTTGCTCTGGAGAGGGAAGTCTGGGGGTCTCTGCTGGAGCTGCTGTCCCCGCGACCCGATTCCGGATAAGCGGTTGAAGATGGATGGACAATTTACAGAAATATGCAAACCTTCAGAACAAAACCATTTAACTAATTTCCCTGAGAATGTAATATTAACTTAACAACTACAAATGTTGTGCAAATGAGATGGGGTGGGGGAAATTGGGGGAATACATGAGCCATGTTCTCTTAATATTCTCTCAGTTCACTAAATGTCTGTTACATACGACAAGGGGAAGGAGACGGCACGACAACAGGAGGTCTAGCTCAACGGGTTTTATTTGAGCTTGATGATTACGTAGAGTGTGTATGCTACTATGTGTGTGTATGCAGGGCTATGTGTGGAAGTTAACCAAATATAAGTTACCAGAGGTTGTTGTAAGTGCGTGTTGGTTGTGGCATCAAACAAGTCCAGAAGGGGCGAAGCAAAAGAGGTTTGTGATCCAAGCGAGGGGTCGAAGGTCGAGGAAGGCAGTCAGAGTCCAGGGGGAAGATCGGCAGGTGAGGCGCACAGCTCACTGCGGAGACACGGAGGTACTGTGGGAACAGGAGACGACAAGGACAAATAAGGACTAGGCACAAGGGAGACAAAGCGAGCAAAAGAGAGAGACACAGGTGAGGAGCCAGCGACGTGAAGCTTACTGAATCAGGGCTACGTTCCGGCGTGGAGTAGTCAGCGGAGTGAGCCTTTATGCTGCTGCCTCTCGTCAAGACCAGGTGTGTTGATTGAGAATTGCCTCCGGCTGTGGAGGCGTGTGGGGGCGTGTCCTGCGGTGCTTGCAGCAGAGCATCTAAGTGCTGCTGCTGAGGAGGGAGAAGCAGACTGCGCGTGCGCCGTAACAATGTCTGTGGAAGTACTGGTGGTGGAAACTTCTTCCATCATCTCTTTTAGGGAAGGTGAAGTCCGTGTTTACCTCATAAGGTCTTCGGCTATGTAATTCAGTTGTTAGTGTATCAGTCAAATGGTGTGGCCCGCCAGCAATATCATTGTGAGCAGCTTTGATAGAGTCAAGGCATCTGTTAAAGTTCAGGATGTGTCTTCAGGTTGTTGGATTGTAACATTGAGTTTGCTGCTACTGCTTAATTTACCTGTCAGAAAATTAAACACACACACACAGAGAACAACTTTGAAATAAATCTGTAGCTGTATCAATAATTATGATTTTAGTTAATTTACAAGACCGACATTTAAAATGTTGACTCTGATTTGAGTGTTCACTATGCCTTGTTAATATAATGAGTATATAGGATTTACTTCAATTTAGTATCAACATATATAAGCAAAGTATATATAATATATATGAGTATAATGCTGCCCACTGCTCCCCAAGGGGATGGGACAAATGCAGAGGACACATTTCACCACATCTAGAGTGTGTGTGACAATCATTGGTACTTTAATCTTTAATCTTAATATAATAATAGGGTGCAACTCATAATATATGTAAATTATAAGTTTTTACTCCCTATTCCAGTAATAGAGTTATACTAACTATACTTATCTATTGCTAAAAAATCCATATAATAGCACTGAAAGGTTGTTTATGAGCATGCAAGCTAATATCCATTATGTTCTCATGCAGCATGATGTTTTAGTAATGAAATATATTTAAGCACTCATTTTAATGCAGTTTCAATTATATTGTTTTAGCTGTATCACCGTTGGATATATATATTGTATATTTTTTAATTGAAAAAGGATTGTGATTAGAGTCTGTTACAAATAACAAATACTAACCTGGATCTACATGTTGAGTCTGTCTCTCACCAGCAAATGTGCTGCTGCTGCTTGATGGGTGAATAGATGATGTAATGTGAAACACAAAATGGCACACATTTCATCTCTGCATGTATTGTAACGCTAAAGTACTTTTTCTACATTTAAATTGTACTTATTGATTGATAAAACATAAAACTGAAAAACGTCTTCACAGTGAGGCTCAGGTGAACACAGTAACCCCTCCCCCTCTGTAGCAGCCTTAATGTGCCTGGAAATATTTTCTGATTGCATCTAGATCATCGCAAATAGCATCCATTATTTCATTTAAATAAAAGCTTACATTGCAGCCAAATGAGCCAATAGCCGAGCTTACATCAATTACAGTTTAAGTTTGGGTTGTCAATAAGATAGGAGTTAAACCAAAAAAAGGCTAAGTCTGACCAATACCATTACGTGTTTTGATACGTTCTAATAAAATGTATACAGTGTAATATATTTAGGAGGGTTCTAATTTTTTTACGGATGTTAAGTAGAGGACGTATGGACATCAGCGTGGATCTACTTAGCTTTATTTTTCAACTCAATTTACTCTGTATATGTATGTACAGTATATATTACATATAGCCTAATATTTGCGCACTGCTTACTAGTGATGCACCAAAAATACGGCCACCAGAAAAATACTTTGCTCAACAAAACGGGACGTTGTGAGAACGTATCCACTTCCGCTGGCAGGCCACATCTTTCCTCGTGCACAAGAATGACGTACCTAAACCAAAGATGGCGTAAAAGTCACATTTAGATCGCATTTCCAATTGGACCACAGTCACATGTGAAAAGATCAGATTCCAATCGGACGCGGACTACCTCCTGGTGTGGCCCATACCTGATGCGAAAAGATCAGATGTAAAGTACTTTGGAGCGATTGGACTGGCAAAAAATATCTGATCTGTGTCACTTGTGGGCAAAATAATCTGATTTGATGTGCTGTGTAAACGGGGCCTTAAAGTACTTTTGCTCTTACACGCCTTTGAGGCTGCATATATCCAACGTGAAACATTATATTGCACTTGAAGTTTGGATGCAGTGTCCACCACACGTAACAAAATTATAAAATAAAGGTCCAGAAAGCTTTTAAATCTATTCTGATTGCTACAATTGCAGAAAGCTAGAAGAATCCATTGAGATGAGGATAAAAGGATCATAATACCACTCTGAATTAACAAAATTAAAATCAATATTGTCTACCTGCTCTGTCTCTGTGTTAGTGGCAGAGAAGAGACTGACAACGGCATAATTGGCAGCCGCATAAATCAGCTGCTTTTGAACACCGTGGGATGTTCAATACATTCAACAATATCGCCTGGAACGTGATCATTTAAATATGCGACTATTTAATAGAAATGTCTATTACACGCAATAAAAAGGCTGAGGATGTGATCATGAACAATTACTTTATTGAACACATATGATCTACAAAAATGTGAGAAAAATAGTAACCCAAACATTTAATTTTAAACAGTTGATTTGATGTATTTGACAGCGTTGACTTGCGCATTCGCGCACACGAGACAGAAACACACATTTGTTCATACAAGCCCTTCTGATGTGTCACAGCTTTACCAACATTTGTACTAAACAGAGCTCTTAAAATCACCAATCGGGGCGGTATGGCGTAGTGGATAGAGCGGCCGTACCAGAAACCTGAGGGTTGCAGGTACGCTCCCCACCTCTTGACATCCAAATCGCTGCCGTTGTGTCCTTGGGCAGGACACTTCACCCTTTCCCCCAGTGCCTTTCACACTGGTGAATGAATGATGAATGATGGGTGGTGGTCGGAGGGGCCGTAGGCGCAAACTGGCAGCCACGTTTCCGTCAGTCTACCCCAGGGCAGATGTGGCTATGAAAGTAGCTTACCACCACTAGGTGTGAACTAATGATGGGTTCTCACTTCTCTGAAGCGCTTTGAGTGTATAGAAAAGCGCTATATAAATGTAATCCATTAATCACTATAATAAAAATTTAAAAAATAAAACAAAATTCAGACCTGGAAGAAGATAGATAGATAGATAGATAGATAGATAGATAGATAGATAGATAGATAGATAGATAGATAGATAGATAGATAGATAGATAGATAGATAGATAGATAGATAGATAGATAGATAGATAGATAGATAGATAGTACTTTATTGATTCCTTCAGGAGAGTTCCCTCAGGAAAATTTAAATTCCAGCAGCAGTGTACAAAATTGTAAAAAGTAAAAAGTAAATAATGGGGGTATAAATGGAGACAAAATAGAAAAATATTACAATAGAATAAAAATAAAAAGCAACCATGAGAATAAAAATATAACACTAAAATAAGAATATAACAAGAGAAACTAGGCAGTAGTGATCATGTTATGAAAAAGTATTTCACTGTTATTGTTTTGCATCCCCTGTCATCCTAGTACCCCCCCTCCCCCCCAGAGAGGAGTTGTACAGTCTAATGGCGTGTGGGACAAAGGAGTTTTTGAGTCTATTAGTCCTGCACTTGGGATGAAGCAGTCTAGCACTGAACAGGCTCCTCTGGCTACTGACAACGGTATGCAGAGGGTGACTGACATCATCCAGGACGCTCCCTAGTTTTTCCACAGTCCTCTTCTCTGCCACCGTCACCAGTGAGTCCAGTTTTATTCCGATCGTAGAACCGGCCCGCCTGATCAGTTTCTCCAGTCTGGAGCTGTCCTTCTTAGATATGCTGCCCCCCCAGCACACTACGATGTAGTACAGAACACTGGCAACCACAGACTGGTAGTACATCCACAAGAGTTTTTTACAGATGTTGAAGGAGTGCAGCCTCCTCAGGAAGTACAGCCTGCTCTGTCCTTTCCTGTACAAGTGGTCTGTGTTAACAGTCCACTTATTGTCCACCCACACCCCGAGGTACTTGAATGAGTCCACGGTCTGTACCTCGACTCCCTCGATCACAATAGGTTGTGACCTTGGACTCGACCTCCCAAAGTCAATGACCAGCTCCTTGGTCTTTGTCGGATTGAGCTGCAAGAGGTTCCTGTGGCACCAGACAACAAAGTCCCTCACCAGCCTCCGAAACTCCTCCTCTCTGCCGTCCCTGATGCACCCGACGATGGCTGTGTCATCCGCGTACTTCTGGATGTGACACAGCTCTGAGTTGTAGCAGAAGTCAGCGGTGTACAGGGTGAACAGAAGAGGGGCCAGCACCGTTCCCTGCGGTGCTCCGGTGCTGCTGATCACAGTGTCAGATGTGATGTCCTTCAGTCTGACGTACTGTGGCCTATCGGTGAGGTAGTCTGAAATCCAGGCAACCAGGCAGGGGTCCACTCGCATTCTGTCCAGCTTGTCCTGGAGAAGGCGGGGCTGGATAGTATTAAAGGCACTCGAGAAGTCCAGGAACAGGATCCTCACAGCGCCATTTCCCTTATCCAGGTGTGAGTGGGCTCGGTGCAGCAGGTAAAGGATAGTATCCTCCACACCAACGCCTGCCTGGTACGCAAACTGTAGGCTGTCCTGGGCATGTTGCACCTGTGGTCTGAGGAGGCTGAGAAAGAGCCGCTCCATTGTCTTCATTATATGAGAGGTGAGCGCCACTGGTCTGTAGTCGTTCAACTCACGGGGGAAGTTCTTTTTGGGAACTGGAACAATGCACGACGTCTTCCAGAGGGTGGGCACTCTCCCCAGCTGCTGTAGTATGCATACACACACACAGCAGGGAGGGGATTCATATGGTCCCAATCCTGGGTGGATCTATCGTGAGAGGACGGGGGGTAGGGTTATTCATTTTACAATGTAGTCTACTGAAAACAATGGAAAGCGCCACTTTACATATCAAACGACACTGTGGTCAAAGTTGGAATTGCAACAAACACATTTTAACATATTCAACACTTAACTGCCATCTGGCGGCTAAAATGGATTGTGCACCCCCCCTCCCCCATTTGTCACGTTTCATGTGTCAGGTAAACTGCAACATATGGGGCCATATGAATCCCCTTTCTACTGCATACATCACCATGGAAACACATGTGCAAGTAAGAACTGTTTGGCTTTTTCAAATGTAAAGCTTTTTTTTTTCATGGATTTCAATGACATTCACAAGTGTTAGGGAAACTCAACCCTCCATGATTTTCACACAGCCAAATAAAAAAAAGCATCATAGCCTTTTCCTGCCTTCATTCACGACTTACGCGCCTACCTCATTAGCCTCACTTACGCAGAATGGGCATGTCGGCAGGCTAGTTGGACAATTCCAAAAGGGAGAATCATGCTAACGTCAAGCAAAATCAACTGTCATCCATGTTGTCATTTTCAGCGCTTCCATATCAAGCCTACTGACAAATATAAGTTTGAACCATAGGCTACTTTGTGTTAGAAATGGCAACAGCGGAGGGTGCACGTGCATTTACGAGCCAGTCTGCCCGACAACAAGAAAATATAGAAAAAGAAGGAGCTCATTTACTACAGCATTGGACTACAATGGCGAACTCACGCAAAGCACTTTGAGTAAAATTATACCATATATGGATAATCCGCTAATTGTTGTGTACCGGGCAAAGGGAAGGAGGCGACACCAAGGCAGAACTGCGGTTTACCAGGTTTATTGAAAACCTTGATGAGTGTGTGGGGTGTGTATGCTATCACAAGTGAATGAGTGCGGACGATGTGTAGAATTAACAATGTAAGTTTTACCAGGGGTTGTTGTCGGTGCGTGTTGTGTGAATCTTTCGTCGAATCCAAGGAGCAAGGCGAAGAGGCAGTCAGCAGGGAGGCAAGCAGTCGGGAGCTGGAGAGAGGCAACAATGTCCGAGTCCAAGCAGAGGTTAAGGGTCGAGGGAGGCAAGCAGAGATCCAGGTGGAGGTCGTGAGGCAGGACACGATCATAGGCAACAGGGAAGACACTGTGGAATACACAAGGGATATCAAACACGGGAACGAGGAAGAGCACAAAGAAGGCGAGCAAGGAACGAGGGAGTGGTGCCAGACGTGATGCTTACTGTGAAAGATAGGCTATGTTCTGGCAAAGGTCTCTTGGGTCCGCTGGCTTTTATGCCGCTCCCTCTCGTCAGGTCCAGGTGTGCTGATTTGCAATTGTCTGCAGCTTTGTCGCTGCGTGGGCGTGCTGCGCCCAGCGCGAGCAGGGGAGTGTCTGGGCACGCAGCCAGAGGAGGAACTGGGAGACTCAGCTGATAGAGAAAAGCGGGTTCGAATCCGCACCGTGACACTATTGTCACCAATGGGAAAACGTCACTAATAAGGTAAATTCCAAACGACTCGTTTGGTGGAAGTATAAAGGAAGTAAAGATTGTTTTATAAATATCTCTGCCATGCCTCCATGGTTTGATTTAACATTTTTGGGACTCATACAGATCCCAAATACACAAAAACAGGTAATAGGTAAGACGAGTTGGTTTTGCATGATATGGCCTTTTGTGAGCAACCTGTATTAATTAGAACAGAGGAATTTAAAATAACTTATGGACACACTTATGGACTCAAAATTATCCGTGAATGTGAGTGTGGATGGATGGCCACCAGTCCAGGGTGTACCCCCACCGCTTGCTAATAAATATTGTATACA
Source organism: Entelurus aequoreus (assembly GCF_033978785.1). Lineage (NCBI taxonomy): Eukaryota > Metazoa > Chordata > Actinopteri > Syngnathiformes > Syngnathidae > Entelurus > Entelurus aequoreus. The sequence continues at coordinate 43,654,885 of NC_084732.1, read as the reverse complement.
AATACAATACAAACAACTACAGTACTTCTATGAAGTAATGTAATAATAATGTACAGCATTTACCTTGGAGAGTGGACTTCTAAGGTATCTCCTTCCAGGTGCTTCTCTGTCAAACATGCTATCAGCAGCTTTGATTATATTTTAACATTCTTAGACTCATTCTGCTTTAGTATGGTCATACTTGCCAACCCTCCCGAATTTTCCGGGAGACTCCCGAATTTCAGCGCCTCTCCCGAAAACCTCCCGGGACAAATATTCTCCCGAAAATCTCCCATGCGGACCTGAGCGACGAGTCGACAGCCTGTTTTCACGTCCGCTTTCCCACGATATAAACAGCGTGCCTGCCCAATTACGTTATAACATCTATGGCTTTTAGAGAATGCACAACTGCGCACACAACAAGGAGACGAAGCAGAAGAACGAGGAAGATACAGCAATGGCGACGCCTACGACGAGTAAGATGAAGAAATGCGCTTGTAAGTTCCAAAACGAATGGAAACAAGAATTTCAGTTTATCCAGGACAGTTCGAAGGGGAAGGGGTATGCTGCCTGTATATTTTATAGAACAGACTTATCCATTGAACACGGTGGCCGCAGCGCAGCACCGGTCCCAGCCCAGTATTATGGGCCACCTCGCTAGGTGGAGATCCGATGGTGTAACATATGCCGAGACAAAGATGGCTATGCTGATAACTGGAAGCAACATCCCGTTCTCATTTGCGGATGTCTTCAACAAATCCGTGAAGGATATGTTCCCGGATTCAGAGATTGTTCGCCAGTACGCAAATGGCAGAACAAAGGCTACTCAAATAGTGAAAGGTAAGTGTTGTTGTTGTTTTTTAGTAAGCAGCAAGCTGTGCTTCTGGCTGCAAAGCATTGCACTTTCAAGTACAACAATGAGTAGATGAGCGTTATGTGTGTGTATATGTGTAAATAAATGAACACTAAAATTAAAGTATTTATTTTATTTATATATATATATATATATATATATATATATATATATATATATATATATATATATATATATATATATATATATATATATAGCTAGAATTCACTGAAAGTCAAGTATTTCTTATATACTATATATATATATATATATATATATATATATATATATATATATATATATATATATATATATATATATATATATATATATATATATATTTAGGAAATACTTGACTTTTGGTGAATTCTAGCTGTAAATATACTCCTCCCCTCTTAACCACGCCCCCAGCCACAACCCCCCACCCCCATCTCCCAAATTCGGAGGTCTCAAGGTTGGCAAGTATGAGTATGGTGCAGACTATCAGTGCTACGCTCAGATTGTTTCGACAAAGTTGGCGACACGCTGGGTCATGTTTTTGATGATTTTTTTTTTAATTAAATGAATATCATCCACTTCTTGTTTTCACCTTGTTTCCTTGACACTCACTTTCTTCTTTCCCACGACTGGAAAACAAAGTTGTGTCCATTTCTAGCTATAAGCTAATGGTAACACTTTAGTTTGGGGAACATATTCACCATTAATTAGTTGTTTATTAAAGTAACAAAGACTTAATTTAGACTTATTTGGACACTAGGGAAACATATAAGGGTTAGGGTTACTTATAAGCAATAATTCTGAGGTTATTGAGGGAAGACTCTTAGTTAATGGCTTACTGGTTGTATAACAAAGGCCATGCAGAATAAGCCATTAATAAATACTTAATAATAACTAATTAAGAGCCAATAACTTACTAATTTGCATGTTAATAAGCAACTAATTAATGGTGAATATGTGTTCCCCATACTAAAGTGTTACCAAGCTAATGCTAGCGACTAAGAACAGATGTTTTGCTTACAGTTTAAAGGCTTACTGAAACCCACTACTACCGACCACGCAGTCTGATAGTTTATATATCAATAATGAAATCTTAACATTGCAACACATGCCCGCGAAATATGCTGCTGAAAACGTCTCGGTATGATGACGTTTGCGCGGGACGTCGCGGATTGTAGCGGACATTTTGGGACACCATTGTGGCCAGCTATTAAGTCGTCTGTTTTCATCGCAAAATTCACAGTATTGTGGACATCTGTGTTGGTGAATCTTTTGCAATTTGTTCAATGAACAATGGAGATAGCAAAGAAGAAAGCTGTAGGTGGGAAGCTGTGTATTAGCGGCCGGCTGCTGCAACACAAACACGTAGCCGGTGTTTCATTGTTTACATTCCCGAATGATGACAGTCAAGCTTTACCATTGGCCTGGGACAACAGAGACTCTTACCAGGAGGACTTTGAGTTGGATACGCTATCCTGCTATCCCCGTTTAAATAAGAAAATCTCATTTCAGTAGGCCTTTAAAGCATAACAATTAGCCTAGATACAGCTATTATCCCAAAAGATTCTTAAGTTGGGACACTCCTAAGTTGAGATTCCACTGTATTATAGAAAATGGGTTATTTGATGTCTTTTTTTTGGACTTTTTAACCTGGTAGTAACGTCACTTGGCATGCATGCTATTTCATGTTGTTCCTTGAATGCATCTGTCAGTCAGCGCCTATTGAGTCTTCTCTCCCCCTACCAATGTTGTCTGTTAATTATGTTTACTATGAACTGAGTTTGTTCCCACGGTGTCAGCAAACGTGAAGTGAGAATGAGCACAAAGCTACTGCATGTTCTCTCCTGTTACTCAGTGAAAACCAACTGCACCCTCGTTGAGCCCTCTCCAAGGTCCTCCCTCTCATGGAACAGCCCAGAGCACCCCTGTCCACCCCTGCTGGAGACACACATTTGGTACATCCCAGTGGTGCCTCTCTTGCTGGCTTGACACTGACTCAGTAGTATCTCTGTGTTCGGTTAGACACGCAAGGAAAAGAGGTCCTCAGTGAGCATCTTTTATCTCAGCCTTCTTGCTTGCGTCGCATCCCTGGTATGACCCTGTTCAGTCCAAGACGTGAGTAGAGTTCATCCCTTTGTGTCTTCTGTGTCCTTGTGTGAGTTCATGTTTTTTTTTTTTGCATGCATCATTGTATTGTATACATTTAAAACACCCATTCCTTTTTTCAATCCACAGAACCTTCCTTTACTTTTGCATCCCTGCTGCTTTATGTGGCTTGCCTCCAATCTTCACATTAATCCACATTCATTTGATGGTGATAGGATACTTTATAGGAGTTTATGATGGTGAACATGAGGGGAAACGAGCCCGACCTGTGTCTCACCATGGCAAGGTCAGCAGGCGCCTTGTGTTCAAAGACTGTTGCAGCTTTAATTACACATTATAAGTACAGTATGCTGCTGTTAATTAAAGCGTGTCTTTTTGTAAAACATCCCAATATTGATCATCTTATTGCTGTGCACAGTTTACAGAAGAGTTAGAACTTTTGAGCGAACGGAGGAGCAGCGCTCTCCTCTGCAAGGATGCCACAAAGTGAATGACGATGCAAGAGAAAGTTATTTATTGTCTTGGATGTGCGTACTAAATATATTTGTTGTTATGTTTGCCGCTGATGATACATTTATGGAGGCATATTTTCTTGTTTTGCCTGACATGGTCATTTACAATTTAAAGATGTTTCATAATACAAGTTGTTAATATCTATATGAATTGTATGAAGACATACAAAAAAAATTATCTATTAATTTTGAAGTGGATCATTTTGTAATTGTTGCAGTTTTACTTCATTATATTTCTCAACTGCTGTTATTACTCCCATAATTATTATCTTCTGTAGATTATGTGCTGCATATTTATAGTGCTGTCAACTGATAATGTTTTCAATCACACTTTTGAATTTGGATTAATCATGTTAATCACTGTGAATTACTTACTTACATTATATATATATTTCCCCTTAAAAAAAAAAAAAATTTAAATAATCATGCTATTTTGCTGTCATATCATACTATATATTTTTTTAATAATTTATTTGAATGCATTTATTTTCTCAAAACATGTTAACAGTTTTATTGTAAGTCCTTTTAGAGGTTTTTTTTAAGTGAAATGTGCCAGTGAGCACACCGGTCGGAGTTTCCTTACTAATTTTTACCTTGGCGTATGCATTGAACTGACCGCATTAAAAACCTTTATAGTCGCCTTTCAGGCAACTATCCGTGGTTAGTGTAGAAGGATATGTGCCCTCAAAATAAATTAAGTAATTAATCTGCATTTGTGTGATTAATCACATGAGTTAATACAGCACACAAAATTTGACAGCCCCGTATTTCATGTTAATTAATCTAGTTTTGCACAATATTTTAAGGTTTCTCCTAAGTTGTTACCATTGTACCTGGCATCAAATATAGCTGAAGTAAAATAGATTGTACAATCTCCGCTGGGTCTTCGCACAATTAGATTATTCAGATATTCTGACTTCTTGGTTTTATTTTATACAGTATTTGTTTTTGGATCAATGGCAGGATTATATTTTAGAGAATTACATTCTGACTATGTCACTAAGTCTACAAAACAGTATTTGGGTCAGCTGCAAGTTAGAACATGTCACTTTCATGCTCCATTTATTTAAAAAAAAAAAAAAAAGGATAATTGGAAATTATGTAAATGATTAAAGAGCAGGGTTCTAACCACTGCATAAAAATGAGGCAAAAACGATAACTATAATAGAAACATGGTTTGTTTTTATCAGATCACATTATTATTTCATCTCCCGCACATCAGCAGCTTCAAAGTGCGTATATTAATAAGCATACAGTGGAAATTTACAGCCTTTTATGCATATTAGTGTGTGCAGAACATACATTGGGTGGGAAAAAAAAAAGTTTGCACATGTGAATACTGCTTCCTATTTTAACATATTTTAGCTAAAATATAACTGAAGCCTTACAGGGGTTGCTTGATTAACCCCAGCAGGGAAACCAAATTGTGTTGTGAGTGGCTATGAAGGTCAAATCAGTGATAAAGAGTTCTGCTTGCACACATGATGATGAAAAGAGAGAGCGTGATTGACTCTCTCACGTATGAGAGTAACTAATGAGTTACTCAGAAATTATACCTGTGGTGAACTTAAAACCGACCTTAATCTTCAATTAAAAGGATTAAAAATCCATGAAAAGCATGTGAGTCCACCTATCCATATTAACAAACAATGAGAACATGTGTATAAGTGGAGAACGCGTACACTCTCAGCACATTACTTCATACCAAAACCATAAATACCATTGTTAGTGTACAGTAGCTTTACCAAAATAAAACTAAACAAATTGTCCCAATGCATTATCAAGATGATTGAGTTCACAAATGTTCATAGGCCTTGCAAAGGTCTGAAAACAGACAGACTGGAAAACTGAAGTTTATAGCTTACAATTGAGAAAGGAGACATCAGAGACAGTTTATTTTTATTTCAAAATCCATAAGTCACGAAAAAAATATATGTCGGCATCTACACTCATTGGAGAAATATTATGAGATCCAAAACATATTTTAGTTCACTCAGGGTGTAGTAGAGCATACAAATGAGCAGGGCTGCCACTGGCTAAATTGGGGCCCTGAGCAGAATTTACCTGAACACTCTAACCAACCACCCCAATTAAAAAACAAATTCAAACTTTTTTATTTGTGTGAAACACTTTTATACTATTTCACTCAAATTTATTTTGATGCATGATTTAGACTAAAATGATTTCAGGGGGAAACAGTTTTCTGTGCAAAATAACAAACCTAACAACATTTTAAACTTAGTATTTACAAAGTACAAGGTAGAATCTTGAACCTAATAATAAATCAGATATATGCAACCATATGGATTATATCTCATTGACCTTTTTATTTATTTATTTAAATGTATTTTTCTTTAATATGTATGTATATATTTATATTACAGACAGATTACAGAAAGTGAACAAAAGCATGATTAATAGCTGTGAAATGGAGAAGGACTGGGAATAAATAAACACTGCTTCTTCCTACGCTTTGGACATGCTGAACTTTGTGTGACATTGTAAATATGTGTTGTCTCATCGTGTGATCTTGTTTCCATGTTTCAAATAAACATGAACATAAATTTGCAGATCGTCCAACCACCTGCACCGGGGATCAAACCCAGTATGCACTCTAACACGGCACCTCAAAGAGGGCGGTGATGATGTCGAAGTTGTGCTATTATATTGTTATCAGCGACGTAGCAGGAATGGACTAGGAATAAGTTTGTGGTTATATTACATATGAATAGAGATGGGAATTGATAAGATTTTTTCGGTTCCGATTCCACTTTTGATTCTGTTTAACGATTCGATTCCTTAACGGTTCTCTTATCGATTCTTATTTGGGGAAAAAAAGAAAAAGGGGTGGATTAGCATCCATTTGGTTTAGTTTAGAGGTAACATGGCCTTACAAAGCCAACAGTGAGGTCTCAAGAGGCCACTTATGTAATATGGTAAAAAAAAAAAAAAAGGAAGACATTTTCTTGGGGGAAATAAATATAAGAAATGAATATTATGTTGTAGAATTTATTCATGTGCAAATTACACAATTTTGTAGCATTGAGTAAAATGTGATATTAACTTATTACATGCAAAGTGAGATATGCCCAGTCTTTATTCTTTATAATTTTGATGATTATGGCTGGTCCTGGGTTCGATCCTGCGCTCGGGATCTTTCTGTGTGGAGTTAGCATGTTCTCCCTGTGACTGCGTGGGTTCTCTGCGGGTACTCCGGTTTCCTCCCACCTCCAAAGACATGCACCTGGGGATAGGTTGATTGGCAGCACTAAATTGTCCCTAGTGTGTGAATGTGAGTGTGAAGGTTGTCTGTCTATCTGTGTTGGCCCTGTGATGAGGTGGCGACTTGTCCAGGGTGTACCTCGCCTTCCGTCCGAATGCAGCTGAGATAGGCTCCAGCTACCCCGAAAGGGATAAGCGGTAGAAAATGGATGGATGGATGGATGGATGTCAAAACGGGGGGGTCGCAGCTTGCTGCGGGGTTCTTCCAACGCAAAAAACGGCTCCGGACGACAGCGTGAAGGTGAGTTTGGATTTATTAACATAAATCACTCAAACTATCACAAACACAAAAATTAAAGCAAAAAGGCAAGCGTGCCTAAAACACAAAAGAAGCTGCTAGTTAGCAGAAAACTATGGCCTGGACTAGGAAAACTTACTTGGTCAGCAAGAGCCATGAACAGGTGTGACAAAAAGACAATGCAGGCAGAACGAGTGAAGAACAAAGGTAGACTTAAATAACAGTGACTTGATTGGTGAAAACAGGTGCGTGACTCAAAACGTAAAACAGGTGCGTGACGTGACAGGTGAAAACTAATGAGTAACCATGGAAACAAACAAACAAGGAAGTGAAACCAGGAACTAAGAAAGTGTCCAAAAAACAGCACATGGCCAAAACAGAAACATGATAAACAGACATGACAGAACCCCCCCCCCCCTTACGGACAGATCCCAGATGTCCAAAAACAAAAAACAGCGATTGTAGCTGAGATAGGCTCCAGCGCCCCCCGCGACCCCAAAAGGGACAAGCGGTAGAAAATGGATGGATGGAAGGATCAAGAGTCATGGGAGGGCGGGAGGGGGACATGGCAGTGGGTCGCCAGGCCAAGTGGCCCCGGATCCACCGAGGCATGGTCATGTGGCGGCGACGCGTCGACCGCCGCTGAACCTGACGAGGTGGGCGACCTGGGAATGGCCACATTCCTGGCCGACGAGGAGGTCGGCGCACCTGGCGTGGCGGACGCCCATGAAATGGCCACATTCTTGGCTGACGAGGAGGTGGGCACGTTGTTGTGGCAGGCGGCGAAGCTTGGCGTGGTGCGTCAGGCGGCGAAGCTTGGCGTGGGGGGTCTTGGTCTTGGTCCTGGCATGGGCGGTCTTGGCAGCTTGGGTCTTGGTCTTGGCAGCTTGGGTCTTGGTCTTGGCGACGTGGGTCTTGGTCTTGGCGGCGTGGGTCTTAGTCTTGGCGGCGTAGGTCTTGGTCTTGGCAGCGTGGGTCTTGGTGTTGGTCTTGGCAGTCTTGGTAGTCTTGGCAGTCTTGGTAGTCTTGGCAGTCTTGGTCTTGGCAGTCTTGGTCTTGGTCTTGGTCGTCTTGGTCTTGGTCTTGGTCGTCTTGGTCTTGGTGGTCTTGGCAGTCTTGGTCTTGGTCTTGGTCTTGGCAGTCTTGGTCTTGGCAGTCTTGGTCTTGGTCTTGGCAGTCTTGGTCTTGGTCTTGGCATGGGTCTAGTACCGGAGCTTGGCAGCATGGAGCTGGAACCGGAGCTTTGCAGCGTGGAGCTGGAACCGGAATTTGGCAGCGTGGGGCCAGAACCGGAGCTTGGCAGCGTGGGGCCGGAACCGGAGCTTGGCAGCGTGGGGCCGGAACCGGAGCTTGGCAGCGTGGAGCCGGAGCTTGGCAGCGTGGAGCCGGAACCGGAGCTTGGCAGCGTGGAACCGGTACCGGAGCTTGGCCGCATGGAGCCGGTACCGGAGCTTGGCCACGTGGAACTTGACGTGGTGCAGGTGGCCTAGCTGGGGGCTGTGGCTTGGCATGGTGACGGACTGGTGGTGGCGGCCGGGATGGAGGTTGCTGCCTGGTTGGATGCAGCTGAGCCACCCCACTAACACAGCTCCCGGTCCCAGCCCCCCCCCTCAAGGAGCGGATACCAGACGCGCTCCCTGTCTGGAACCGTTTTTTGGGGTGGGTGGAGGGAGGTCAGGAGGGGGGCAGAATCCTCCCCATTAAATTGTCCACAATGTCTATTCACCACCCCCACTTTAGACTGGGTCTGAAAAAATCTAAGTTTTGAAAAAAATTTCTCAAAAGGATTATTTTTTTAAACAAAGTCCTTTGTGGGCGGCTGACAGAGGGCGTAAATGGAATCTAAAAAAAAATCTTGGTCTCTGACGTCATCACCAGTGGGCGGGATGACGTCATCAGCGCGGGTCTCCTGCGGCGGCGAGGAAGACAGAGCTGGTTGGGGAAACTTGTTGTCCGGAGGACGATCCTGGGGGAACGACGCGCCATGCTGGCGAAAAGAAGTCTTTCTGGCTGGCCTCCATCTTCGCCAGCGCGTCTCCATCACCTCGTCATGGCCCGTCTGCGGAAGAACGTCTGCTGCCTGCATTCTGTCAAAACGGGGGGGTCGCAGCTTGCTGCGGGGTTCTTCCAACGCAAAAAACGGCTCCGGACAACAGCGTGAAGGTGAGTTTGGATTTATTAACATAAATCACTCAAACTATCACAAACACAAAAATTAAAGCAAAAAGGCAAGCGTGCCTAAAACACAAAAGAAGCTGCTAGTTAGCAGAAAACTATGGCCTGGACTAGGAAAGCTTACTTGGTCAGCAAGAGCCATGAACAGGTGTGACAAAAAGACAATGCAGGCAGAACGAGTGAAGAACAAAGGTAGACTTAAATAACAGTGACTTGATTGGTGAAAACAGGTGCGTGACTCAAAACGTAAAACAGGTGCGTGACGTGACAGGTGAAAACTAATGAGTAACCATGGAAACAAACAAACAAACAAGGAAGTGAAACCAGGAACTAAGAAAGTGTCCAAAAAACAGCACATGGCCAAAACAGAAACATGATAAACAGACATGACAATGGACAGTTAATGAAAACTTTGAATTGAAAATCTCAGAAAATGTAAGGTTTCAAAGACTGTAAGCCATTATGATCAAAATGATAACCAATAAAGGCTTGCATGTAATGAGTTAATACAACAATAGTTTCACATTTGAAGTTAATTGCTGACAGGAATGGACTTGTACACCATATTCTAATTTATGAGTTTCACCTGTATAATATAATGACTGAGAAAAATCTGGTTGCAGGAAAACATGCAACTTTTCTCTGACCTACTAATAATGCAAACTTTTGACCACAAACTTAGTCGCTGCTCGGTGACATTCGTCTAGCAGCAGACGTGAACTGGAGCTGCCCACCTCAGAGCCAGTGAGAATCTGTTTCTCATCATGCTCATATAAATGAGAAGGCATTAATTTCAATTGAACAAATAATAGTGCTAAAATGATAGGCGGTGAGTTAGTACCTGTTGTTCTCAGATGACGGGCTGGCGTCACTGCTGCCTTGGTTTAAATAGGAGCGGTTCAAAATGTGACTTTCATTTATAATTATTGCATGTTGTGCGTTCAAGTGTTTCAGCACATTGCTTGTACGTCCTAGCAGCCTTATAATTATTACAAGTAGCACCATCATTTCTTGTAAAATCTAGTCAACTGAAGAGTTTTGGCTGCCCTTTTGAGATCTGACGTCACCACCCGGAAGGATCGATAAGACAACTGTCTGAATAAATGGCAAACTATTCCAAGGAATTGATACACTGCGAACCGGTTCTTGTTGAGAACCGGTTTTCCATTCCCTAAACCTACATATGAAGCAACCTGTTATTCATTAATTGACATTTTACATGCGCCTCTTTACGCAAATGGGGCCCTACGCGCAGCGCGTGATCTGCTTATCCGCAAATTAGTATTCGACCCTCGACTAAAAAGGGGAAAAAAAGACACTTTTGAGTTAGTTTGCATAACAAAGGACTAGTCACGTCAGCACCATCATCAAAACAAACAGTTTAATGTGGTTGAACAAACATTTATTTGTGTTTGTTCTTGATAAAGAACTGCGCACACTGAAATGACCCCTTCTCTTGGCTCCGTTCCAACGTTTAACACAGGGATGTCCAAAGTCTAGCCTTGGGGACTCTTGCAGGGCATACATTTGTATTTTTATTGGTCTGCACTAGATTCAAAGGATATTACAAAGGAGGATTACGACCACACAGAAAATAAATTAAATGGATAAAATTGTTGAATATTACAGGCTATAACAATAATACTAAATGGAACCTCAATTTACGAACTGAATTGGTTCTTGAAAAGGGTTTGAAATAAAAAAAAGTTTGTAGTAACTCCATTGAAAACAATACAAACATGAATAATGGGTTTGAGCCTTGACAAATGTTATATTTTATAAAAAGTTAATATTTAATAAGGAAGCCAAACTAGCAGAAACAATGTTGAGAACTTGTTTAGTTAGTCCGTGACTCTTGACATTGAGCAACTCAAACACCTACGTTTAGTCACTGTTGGGTTCTGATTTTGATTTGACCATCGAATTTTGGACATTTCTCAACCAATATTCCGCATTTCAAACACAACACTGAAACAACATGCTTTTTTATCTTTGTTCAATGTCGTGTTCTGATGTTGTTTGACCGTTGAGTTTCACATAATACATTGTCTTATGTTATCTTCAAGATCAAACCTGTTTGAGTGTACAGTATAACATGAATATAAACATCTTACTATTGAATATATGTGTATACAGTAATTGTCTGCTTTCTGACTAATGAAATAAACCAAAACGATAGGTCTATATATAATTATAAACATAGTCCAGCTCATAAACTTACAAAAAAACATGTTTTAATTTTGAATTTTACAGCCGTATTTGATGCAATCTGCTGCTACATTCCTGCAATGTTTGGTGACCAGCAACGTCTAACACGCACCTGAGGGCGCAATAAACGTAAAAAAAAAACATAAGTCCACTGTATTTTGTTGGGTAGTAAAGTGGGATTGTGACCTGTTTGAACGATGCCCCCTTGGCAGCCACCTGACCTTTAACTCCCGTAAAAGGTGAAGAATATCAAAATAGACCCTGCACATTTCAATTTTTTTCTCTTTGCAGTTTTTGGTGGCGTGTATTGAGTGTTTGTTGGTGTGGACATCTATTATATAAAACAGCATGTTACTTGTGATTTTGGAAGAAATACAAAAAAAAGAAAGTCCTCTGAATGAGAGCATTTTGTTATACAACGGCCGAATTTGTTATCAATAGATATGCAAATAAACCTACCATAATATCTGCACAGTTTCATTATTTGTCATCTTAGTCGGAAGATGTAGGTGTACCTCATATTATTGAGGATTTATGGGTCTGGTTTGCATATGTGTTTACCTTTTATTCAACCTTCACATGAATGATCTTGTTATTCTTGTTTCCAGTGAACTTAACACGGTCCCTATGAGTCAAATGGTGAGGCATAACAATATCATAGTGTAAGGGAATAGGTCAGCAAATAAGCGTTTAAAACAAGCCATTTTATTTTATGTGTCTTTTTGTTGCCAGTCTCTATAATACAATCAGCGATTTCAGTGCGTGTGGTGCACGTACGGCTCAGATGTCAGCAATGATGATGCACCAGTGGAGAAACCGCAGTTACCCAGCGGGTCACCTCTGTTAAGCTCCAAAGTGTTGCAAATGTATTCCTGCTATGCTAGGCAATGGCAGACATGTGTCTTTTTGCACGCATTTGCAAAGCACACTTAATTAATTGTAGCTCGCAGCCATTTGAGTGCTGCACTGTGCAAGTGCATGTGCAGTTGGCCGAGTCACACTCCATTCAGCGTCCATCTGTCCATGTCTTCCTCTCATCACCCCCCCCCCCCCCCCCCTTACTACATCCCAGACACAAAGCTACCAGCAGCATAGAAGCACAGAGTTGCACCATTGTAACACGCATGGATTGGTAATAGAGCGATAAACAAAGGAAGGCATTTGTGATGTGAATGGCAGCAGACAAAAACAAAGGTGAACAGCTGGCTGGGGATGACAGGACTAATCAGCAGTAAGTGCTAGGAGGTGAATGTGAAGGACAACCTCTGTCAGACTTGGCCACCCCTTCAGTCATTAGCATGTTAAATGGTGGCCGGCAGAATTGATATTTAGTGAAGTACAAAAACAACAACAAAAAACAAGTTTATGACATAATGGCTCATCTGTTGGCTTTTTGTTGTTTGTCTTTTGCATGGTGTAATTATGTGCGCAATGTGCATTATTTATTGCTCAATTTTTTGGTTTTTTTTGTGTTCTACTTTTGTGGCTGTATGTAGAAATGGCACTGCTGATGTGGCAGCTGGTTGCATCAGCTTTGTGCCCTTTAAATATATTTGATGTCATTTTTGCTCTTTGATGTTTTCCTCTTGTTTTCACTTTTTTTTTTTTTTACCTTATTTTATGTATCTGCACTGCAACCACACAATTTCTCCATTGTGGTGTGAATAAAGTCCATCCTATCCGATCCTATCCTGTCATATCCTAATACAAGTGGCCCAAACAGGGTCTGCCTCATGTTGTGTTAGCCTAGCATCAGTGCCAAGGTTACTTTTGTTAAGGTTGCCAACCACCCCTTGAAAAACATAATAATCTCGTATTTAGAAACAAACATGTGTACTTGTATCTTTTTACTACGGAGCCCTTAAATGGACATGGAGGGAAAAAAATGTTTTGAGAGATCTCGCAAAAGGTTTTTTTCCTATGTCAGTGAACCGGAAGTGAAACAGACCCAGCGATGGATGAGCCTACCCGTCATCCGTGGGAGAAGTTTATTGATTTCTATTTTAGTGTTGGCCTAACATATAAAGACATCAAATTGTATTATGGTCCCACAACAGAGCACAGATGATGGGTAGGCTCCCGCATGCTCCCGCTCTTCCATCGCTGTGTCTGTTTTACTTGCACTTCCGGTTCACTGACATAGGAAAAAAACTTTTGAGAGATCTCGCAAAACATCCATGTTTCTATAGGGGCTTCGTATTTTACAACGTATACAAGAGTTGTAAAAATGGTACACTTTGTCTCAATAGAGCACCAAATGTTTAAATTCAATAAAAAAAATTTAGCTGCTATATTTTCAATATTTAACTCATCTTCCTCACTGTCAAACGGTGTGTCGTGGAAGACGGCGGCGGTTGTAGTGCTTTAAAAAATGCAGACGAACAAGGTGGCAGCGTGCAGTAAAAAGGGGATTTATTGTTTAAACAAACAAAACAAAAAGCGAGAACCACAGGGAAGTGCTCTGAATGGACAGACTATGAAAGAAACAAAACAAAATGCTGGAACACAGCAAAAACACTTAGTCGGAAATGTAGAGCAGACGGCATCCACAAAGTACGAGCATACTTGTGTGCAGCATGAAAAGGATCGTCGTTAATCACCACTGAATAGAGAATAATGTCCCGACAAACCAATGGTGTCGCAAGCTCAACTTAAATAGTGCTAATTACAAACAGAAAGCAAGTGTGTGGATCAGTGCTCAGAGAAAGATGTGAAGTGGTTACGAAAAAACACCAACACAACAGGAAGTGCCACCAAAATAAGAGTACAGTACAGGAATAAATAAATGATAAATGAACTAAAACTAAACACAGAAGAACACTAACAAACACAACATAACACACACAGTTATATTATTTTTCTCACATTTAACTGAGGTTCTTCACATTTGAGGTAGAAATGTAATGGTGAATGTAAATACTAAATCTAATTACTAAAACTACAAATGTTAAATCCGTCCATCCATTTTCTACCGCTTGTCCCACTTGGGGTCGCAGGCGGTTGGAGCCTATCCCAGCTGCATTCGGGCAGAAAGCGGGATCCAAATGTTAAATATACTATACATGTTGAATGTATGTAAATGTTATGTACACATGTTAAATCTAAATATTAAATATAAATGTTTAGAAACTATGCAAGTATCACCCTGTTCCCATGCAATAGACATGGTAAATATAAATGTGATATCTAAATACAAATGATGAATCTAAATTTTACATGTGATAAATATAAATCATAAATCAAAAGAATATGTTAAATCTAAAGTGCAAGTATATAGCTAAATATTAAGAAAATATGTGAATATCCCACCATTCCCATGCAATATAATTGTTAAATATAAATGTTAAATCTAAATATTAATATTCAATTTAAATTGTATATATCAATGTTAAATACAAATATAAATGTTAAAGAGGAACTGCACTTTATTTGGAATTTTGCTTATAATTTACAATTCTCAGGAGAGACAAGAACACATTGTTTTATTTATTTATTCATTTATTTATTTTAATGCATTCTAAATCGTAAATAAATGTAAATTAAAGTCCACTTATGAAAGAACCAATGAGAGCCATGACTTCATTGCTTCTATTGCCTCTTTTCTGACCATAAACCCCAATAAATAACCATCCAAAAAGCACCAACAATACTCCATTTACATTTTGTGACCTGAATATTAACCAAGTATCAGTGATATTGTTTTTAAAAGCACTAACAGGA
Organism: Entelurus aequoreus; assembly: GCF_033978785.1. Classification (NCBI taxonomy): domain Eukaryota; kingdom Metazoa; phylum Chordata; class Actinopteri; order Syngnathiformes; family Syngnathidae; genus Entelurus; species Entelurus aequoreus. The sequence goes on along the minus strand of NC_084732.1, from coordinate 43,639,815 downwards.
CCAACACTTAGCGGTGCATTGATCACAGAGATGCAACTAACTTGTGAAAAAAAAAACCCTTGCTGTAATGATATCATGAGCTGGTGAGCTGATTTCTCGCCTCGGCACTCGTGAAAGTTAATTTCTAAATTATAAATCTTAAAAGATTAAAATCGATTATTTTTTATTTATTTATTTATTTATTTTTATTAATCAATCCATCCATCCATCCATCCATCTTCAACCGCTTATCCGGAATCGGGTCGCGGAGACAGCAGCTCCAGCAAAGACCCCCAGACTTCCCTCTCCAGAGCAACATTTGCGACTTCCTCCTGGGGAATCCCGAAGCGTTCCCAGGCCAGAGAGGAGATGTAATCCCCCCATCTGGTCCTTGGCCTGCCGCGGGGCCTCCTCCCAGTGGGACGTGCAACGAGGACCTCCCTAGGGAGACGCTCGTGAGGCATCCGCACGAGATGCCCGAACCACCTAAGCTGCCCGAACCACCTAAGCTGGCTCCTTTCCAAGCGGCTCTACTCCGAGTCTCTCTCGGGTGACTGCACTTCTCATCCTATCTCTAAGGGAGATGCCAGCCACCCTTCTGAGGAAACTCATTTCGGCCGCTTGTATCCGCGATCCTATTCTTTCGGTCATTACCCACACTTCATGACCATAGGTGAGAGTAGGAATGTAGATAGCTCGGTAGACCGAGAGCTTTGCCTTCTGGCTCAGCTCCCGTTTCGTCACAACAGCATTAATCAATCCAACAAAATAATACACAGCAATACCATAACAATGCAATCCAATTCCAAAACCAAACCCGACCCAGCAACACTCAGAACTGCAATAAACAGAGCAATTGAGAGGAGACACAAACACGACACAGAACAATCCAAAAGTAGTGAAACAAAAATGAATATTATCAACAACAGTATCAATATTAGTAACAATTTCAACATAACAGTGATTAAAAATCCCTCATTAATATTATCATTAGACATTTATAAAAAAATAAATAAAAAAAAAGAACAATAGTGTCACAGTGGCTTACACTTGCATCGCATCTCATAAGCTTGACAACACACTGTGTCCAATATTTTCACAAAGATAAAATAATGCTTGCATGTCAGCAGACTGGGGTAGATCCTGCTGAAATCCTATGTATTGAATGAATAGAGAATTGTTTTGAATCTCAAAAATATTGTTTTTGAATCGAGAATCGGGTTGAATCGAAAACATTTATTTATACTCGAATCGTGACCCCAAGAATCGATATTGAATCGAATCGTGGGACACCCAAAGATTTGCAGCCCTAATAAATACATAAATAGCCGCACCTAGCAGAAGAGATATATTATATAATAATATTGTTCTGACTACGTTTTATTTGAGTGTTTAAATATGTTTTTTTTCTTTCATTTTAATTTTTAAAAGTTTTTGTGTTATTTTAGTGATCAAGACAAAAACGTTCATTTGGGTATCAATGATTAGAGATGCTGAGAGGGCACAGCCTGAAGGCTTAATGAGCACAATTGAATATCTTAGTTGCTCAGACAGTAATGTCTTTATTTATGCTTAGATTCGAGGATTTACTTTTTAATGGACGGCGTGTCGGTTGGGAGAGTGGCCGTGTCGTGCAACCTGAGGGTTCTTGGTTCGATCCCCACCTTCTACCAAACTCGTCACGTCCGTTGTGTCCTTGAGCCAGACACTTCACCCTTGCTCCTGATGGGTCGTAGTTAGGGCCTTGCATGGCAACTCCCGCCATCAGTGTGTGAATGTGTGTGTGAATGGGTGAATGTGGAAATAGTGTCAAAGCGCTTTGAGTACCTTGAAGGTAGAAAAGCGCTATACAAGTATAACTCATAACCCATAATGAGGAAAAAGGTCTCTTGTTTTTTTATGTTAGCATTTAAGCTCGCTACCGTTAGCTTGCTTCTTCGATAAATGAGCAAGGTCACCGGTCCTTTAGTTTATTACTGTGTTATCAATCACGGTTATAATTCAAAAACGGTGATACCAACCATGGAATTTTTACCGCATTTTATCATTATAAGGTTTTTCGTTACACCCCAATATGTTGATCAGTAAAACACGTTTTAGGGAAAACAAACTACTTTGTGTTGAACTGTATTTGACAAAGAAAACTGCAATCACTATTAGTGTGATAGTGTAACCTAAATGCTCACCAACATTACATCTATTTTTGCATAACATTTGCAGATTTTGACATTTTGTGTGACCCTTCTCCTTCTTTGTAATGTTGATTTTATATTTGCATTGTTAGGAAAAAATGACTTAAAGGGGAACTGCACTTTTGGGGAAGCATTGTGAATCATTCACAATGCTTGTGTGAGACAAGAACAAGATGTCTCTTACTGTATCAGAATGAAGTTAACAGCTTGTTCTCAATTGCAGACACGAGCATGAGTGGAGAACTCAAGTCAAGTCGCTCCAGGGCACCGAGCAAACGGCCCAGCAACACTACTTACAGGTGTGTGTCAGCCACACAAGCACACACACATGGGAACACACACACAAGCGCAAATAATCTTGTGCTGCGTTATTTGTTGCAGATCTTTATCTGCGACTCAAAATGACTGCTCCACCAGCATTGCGATCGATTAGCATTATGTTTTAATGGTTCATACCAGCGTACGTAGTATGATATTGATTTTAGCTAAAAGTTGCTGTCTGCACCACTCTGTCTTTTAATCCATCTCCTGATGAAGTGCAGACTTATAACATCTGGTTATGGTTTATTGCTGCTGGTTGAAGATAGTGATCGGGCTAAATGTGGAGGCAGCGCAGAGTAGTACAAACTAGTGCAGGCCTGGTTTTGTAGATCCATTGTATTCCATACTGAATACTGCATACTGATCATACTGATTTCATCACAAATGTCATTGCAATGTTTTGATACATGCACTTTATATTATTTAAATTGTTTTAATTATAAGTATAATCAACAGCAACTGTCACTTGTTGCCAACTTGGAGATTTTGTCACAAAGTCTAGAAACGTTCCAATTCTCTTGGTGGAATCTTTTGTAAACAGCTACGAGCGACAGATTTAGTGACTTTTTTTGGTGATATTGGAGACTTTTTTGTGTCTTAGAGCAGTGTGTTTCAATCTTTTTTTCGCCAAGGCACATTTTTTTCATTGAAAAAATGCGGAGGCACACCACTAGCAGAAAACATAAAAAAATGAAACTCAGCAGCCGTTATTGACAGTAAAACATCGCTCTCGCAATTGTTGGATATAAATGAATACCATAACCAACCATGCATCACTATAGCTCATCTCAAAGTAGGTGTACTGTCACGACCTGTCACATCACGCTGTGACTTATTTTGAGTTTTTTGGTGTTTTCCTGTGTGTAGTGTTTTAGTTCTTGTCTTGCGCTCCCGTTTGTATTTTGTTGTTGATTGTCATGTCATGTACCGATGTACTTTGTGGACACCGTCTACTGCTCCACACGCTGTGAGTCTTTGCTCTTGTCCAGCATTCTGTTTTTGTTTACTTTGCAGCCAGTTCAGTTTTAGTTTCGTTTTGCATAGCTATCCCTAAGCTTCAATGCCTTTTCTTTGCGGCACTCGCCTTTTGTTTATTTTTGGTTTAAGCATTAGATACCTTTTGACCTGTACGCTGCATCCCGCTGTCGTATGCATATTGTGATCACGACAAACTATGTTCCCGACATCTACAAAGCAATTAGCTCCCTGCTGCCACCTACTGATATGGAAGAGTATTACACGGTTACTCTGCCGAGCTCTAGACAGCACAGACACTCAACAACAGCACTTTATTTGCGGTTTATAATTAATGGTTTGCAAAAAACATTTTAACCCAATTAGGTGAAATGACATCATCTCCCACAGCACACCAGACAATATCTCACGGTACATGGTCTTAGAGACTGAGGTCAAAGCAGGCAGCAGTTCTTAAGCAAGCAGGGACAGGTGCTGCCGGTCAGCTGGTGCCGCTGTAGCGCGAACAGAGCAAAGCAGAGCAGAATTGCAACCGTTCACGCATGTGCAAATCATTTGCTGTGTGGACTTGTATGGTGCCTTCCATTTGTATTGGAATGTCGGTATTTTCCGAGTTCTTAGGTTCAAGTTTCAAGGTTTTATTCGTCACATGCAGAGTACACCACAGTGAAAGGCTTCTTTCCATGCTCTTCAGATATTGCGTACATTGGGATCCAAACACTAGTTGCTGAATCGAATACACTAAATACAAAAAATACAAAAATTTGAATAGCTCTGATGTACATTAATTACAAGACAATAAGTTGCACAATAAGGCCCAGTAGTTATGGTAGAAGTATCAGTACAAGTAAAAGTACAGTAGTCACATACAATACCAGTGCAATGTCAAATAGTATAACAGTATGTACAGTATATACAGTATAGGAAGTAATAAATATTAAGGTGTCTACAGTTCTTTTGGCAGTTGAGTAGTGACAGTAGTATGAACAGAGGTAATGGAACAGTATGACTTCTTTATACTCTTGTTTTTACATTATTTACAGTCATTGAATGAAGAGTATTGTAGTCCGGTAATTACAGTGGTAAGTAAAGTGATTCTTGTGCATGCGGTTTTGTGCAATTGTGATAAGTGTTAATCAGCGGTGCAGTTGAGCAGTCTGATGGCTTGGGGATAGAAGCTCCTCCTGAGTCTCTCCGTGTTGGCCATGAGACTCCGGTAGCGCTTGCCTGACTGCAGCAGTGAGAAGAGGCAGTTGCTTGGGTGGCTAGAGTCCCTCACTATCCTCTTTGCCTTAGATCTACACCGCCTGGTGTAGATGTTGCAGATGGTTGGGAGCACACCTCCGATAGTGTACTCGGCTGATCTGGCCACTCTCTGCAGTCTGTTGCGGTCGTGTGCGGAGGTGTTGTTTCCAGTCATGACACTCTCTGTTGTGCATGAGTAGAAGTTTCTGAGGATCTTGTGGTTTAGCTTGAACTTCCTGAGTCTCCTGAGGAAGTAGAGACGTTGTCGTGCCTTTTTCACCACGTTGTCTAGGTGTGTGGTCCAGGACAGGTCTTCTGATATTGTCACTCCGAGGTATTTGAAGTTGGTCACTCTCTCGACCGGCGTCCCGCCTATGCTGAGTGGACTGTAGTTCCTTGCCCCCCGTCTCCTAAAATCCACTATGATCTCCTTGGTCTTGCTGACGTTCAGGGCGAGGTGTTTCTCCTGACACCACAGTGCCAAGTTCTTCACCTCACTCAGGTAGGCCGTCTCATTGTTACCGGAGATCAGGCCCACCACAGCTGTGTCGTCAGCAAATTTCACAATGGAGTTGGTGGTGTTTTTAGCCAGACAGTCATGTGTGTAGAGTGAATAGAGGAGGGGGCTCAGAACACAGCCCTGGGGGGCACCGGTGTTGAGGATGATGGGTGATGAGGTGCAGTTCCCTGCTCTCACCACTTGTGGTCTGCCTGTCAGAAAATCCAGGACCCACCGACAGAGGGTTGAGTTCAAGCCCAGGTCCTTGAGCTTGATGACGAGTTTAGTTGGGACTATGGTGTTGAATGCTGAACTGTAGTCTATGAATAGCATTCTCACATAGTTCCCCTGCCTTTTGTCCAGGTGTGTCGTGGCGGTATGCAATACGTGTGCAGGAAGTTATGACTGGAGTTTTGAATGTAATTGGGTTTTTTTTATTGTCACACTCAGATACTGCTCATTAGTGTTACTTTATCTGAGTTATTGTGCAGAAATATGGGGAAACAACTACAAATGTGCGCTTCACTCACTAACTATATTACCAAAATGATCAATTAGAATAATACATAATAATAATTATAATTAAAATAATTATCTATATCCAACACATTTGGATATAGAGAACATACAAACCCTTTATTTATTCAATCACAATTATTGAAATTCACCGATTTGGTGCATTTGCAAACAGCTAAAATTATGTATAAAGCAAACTATAACCTGCTACCCAAGAATGTACAACAATTTTTCTCAACTAAAGAGGAGAAATATAACTTTAGAGGAAAATCGGATTTAAAACATTGGCATGCTCGTACAACAGTTAAAACCTTTAGTATATCAGTATGTGGAATTAAATTATGGAAAGGATTAACCAAATAAATCAAACAAAGCAGTAATATGATTCAGTTTAAGAGACTGTTCAAACTACATGTGTTCACAAAGTACACAGAACAAGAATTATGATGAACATCTTGAACCCTTTTTTTTCTTTTTTGTTTTGTTTTATTAAGACAAAGATTGTTTATGTATTTAATATTTGTTTGCTTTCTATGGTATATTATTTATTTATTATTTATGTGTTCACTGTTCTGTTACAGAGAACAAGTAAATTGGATACAATTGCTATGGTATGAAAAGGGGTAGGATTAAATAAGCTCTGCTTCTTCCTACTCCTTTTCGGACGTGCTGTAATGAAACAACTGGAATTTTGTGATGCATTACATTGTATTATATGCATGTTCCACATAAACTGAAACTGAACTAAACCGAACTAACTGAAAACACTTAATAAATCACTGAATCAAATTGGCCGACTGTACACAGCCTGTCACTTGCACACCTCTTCTGTGCGTGTGTGTCTCTCTGTGACAAAAGTTGAACATCTAGCAAGCTACAGTAGCTCATCATGTCAGTCAGTGCGGAGAGACCAGAGTCGTGTATAGAGAGAGTATGGACAACTAAACAAAAGGCGCCATGTTTGGTACCTGGAACGTGTGCGGCTGTGCCCGGAAGAATGCAATTGAATCGTTCTGATGTTAGTTTTCCTGACGAAATAAACCTAAATAATAGGTCTAAGTATAGTTCTAAATGTAGTCCAGCTCATAAACTTACAATAAAACATGCTTTTATTTTGTCAAAGTAGTATACAGCAGTGGTCCCCAAACACCGGGCCGCACAAGAAATACATTTAAAAAAAAATTTTAAAAAGTGTTTCTGTATTATTTATTTTTGTATTAAATCAACATAAAAAACACAATATATACATTATATATCAATATAGATCAATACAGTCTGCAGGGATACAGTCCGTAAGCACACATGATTGTATTTCTTTATGACAAACCCCCCCGGTCCGTGGGACAAATTTTCAAGCGTTGACTGGTCCGCAGCTACAAAAAAGTTGGGGACCACTGGTATACAGTATATAATAAAAATTGTGGGGCAAGTTTGCAGCCGTTTATATTCATGCAATGTTTAGTGACCAGTGGCTCTCTAACACGCTCACGCTGGCGAAATGTACGTCAAAAAATACACAACAACCAAAAATAAACTTATTACCATCATTTTGTCACAATCCTCATGAGCTTTGGACCAACATTTACGGAAAAATTATGAATTTTGTGTGAAGCATGTCAACTGTGGTGACTGCCTCCAATGTATTGTTTGTAATTACTGCACTTTACATGTCTGTACTTTTACTTGTGCTTTTTGGAATATTTTTCATAGGTTTTGCCATGGCGATTCATGGCTTCCTGATTTCATTATCACCGTATGAACTTGAATACTGAACTAATACTGCTTTTTACTGCAATATTTATTAGTTTAGTTTGAATTATTGGTGGCCCATGCAGAAAAGGTGCAATTTTCAAGCACAGTTGTTTGTATGTTTATATGTTTCCAGCCTTCCCAGCGACACTTCACTTCCCATATTTTTTTCCTTTCTGGGTTGTGAGAAACATATGCAATTTCTTCCCGCATTTTTTGCCAGTGGCACACTTCCATGCCGCACAACAGGGCATGTTTAAACAGCAAACACTCTTTAATTGAAATAAATGTATAATGAGGAAGTGCAGTGTCGCTTAGCTGCGGCTTCACACTGGTTTGTAACATGGCACCTTGTAGTCACCTAAGTGCCTTTTGAACAATAATTGAGGCGATCGCTTGTCCATCTCTCGCTATACATGACTCGGAGAGACACCGACACGCCTCCATTAACTGTGCAAAAGAAATGTGCATGTGGAAAGCTGCCCCTTTTTCCACCTTGGCTTACAGAGCGAGATGTAAATACAAATATATATTTAGTGTGATTTCAAGCGAATAGAAATCACTGGAACGTCCCAATTCCACCGTTTATGTAATTAGCCAGTCATTAGATTTGGTTCATTAGTGAATATCCTAACCCTCCATTATTTTGATAACATGTGATACTCATTTAACAATGCAGAACAACATTTGTTAAAAACAACAACAACTAAGAATCAAAAGAAGGAAATTAATTTGCAGTTCTCAAAACCCATCCATCCATCCATTTTCTACCGCTTGTCCCTTTTGGAATCGCGGGGGGGTCGCTGGAGCCTATCTTAGCTGCATTCGGGCGGTAGGCCGGGTACACCCTCATCATATTTATCATTTTTTTAAACTCACTTTTGTATCTCTCCTACAGCGTCCATTGCAATAAATTATGCAAATGAGGTGATGACGCCATATAGAGACTTTTAGCAATTGGTCAAAAGGCACTCTCGTGACTACAGGGCACCATGACTGCTACTAACTTTGAGCTGATACAGTGTGTTTGCGGCGCTTTCCTTATTAACTTTTCCTACGTTTAAACATGCCCTGTTGTTCAGCATGGAGCTGCTTCTCTGCTCTATGAAAATTGTGGCAAGCTTTTACATCAAGTATGGGAAATGACATTGGAGAGCGGCCGTTTACAATGTCTTGTGCGAGGTAAACACACGACTCAACATCTGCATCAGGAGAGAACACACATAAGCTAATACAAATTATAACAGAAGAAATTAACAATTTAAAGAGATGGTTTTACAAAAACAGACTGTCTTTTAATCAAAGTAAAACTAAAATAATGCAATTCGGTAGCAGCAGAAGAGAGAGTCAAAGACAAATATTAATAGGACATTGAATGAGTAAAAGAAACCACATTTTGGGTGTAATAATAGATGAGAAAATTAACTGTAAATCTCATAAAAAATATACAACATAAAGTGGCAAGAAATATGTCAATAATGAATAAAGCGAAGTATGTTCTGGACAAAGTCACTTCATATTCTCTACTGCTCGCAAGTGTTATCATATCTGAGTTACTGTGCAGGAATATAGTGAAATAACAACAAAAGTACACTTGTTCACTTAGCATGTTACAAAAAATAAAGAGGAGTTAGAATAATACATAATGAGTGACACATACACTGATTACAATTACATTGGAGGCAGCCACCACAGGTGACATACTTCACATAAACTTATCCGTGATTGTTGGTCTAAGGTTAATGAAGATGTTGGCAAAATGAAGGTAATAAATAATTGTTGGGTTGTTTGATGTATTTTTATTTTTTTTACAATAATTGCGCCTATGGGTGCGTGTTAGAGTGCACGTACCACAGTATGAAAATCAATGTACTAAAGGTTTGTGTGTACTATAACACCTGCAAACTTGATAGCACATGCAAAGCTGATCTACTAATGTCTACTAGAGCTAGTTAGATCTACAGTAGCTTGTGCGCAGAGGATTGCCTCTCTTAAATGAGCAAAATAGCTAGCACAATCTATTTAGCTTTTCTGTCATGATGCGTTGCCCGGATCATGTTTTGTTTAAGTTTACTATGTCCTTAGTTGTTGATTTAGTTATGTGTCTGCACCCGGGTTTGTTTTCGTTGTTGCAATGGGTGCTGATTATTGTCACCTGCCTCTGACTAGTGGTTGGGACGCTAACCCGCTCCCAGTCACTGATCAGAGAGCTATTTATTCCTGCCTCACCCCATACTCTGCCTGGCAGTTTTATTTGCGGCACGCAAAATATACGTTGGCTCTTCTTGCTTCTGGTTCCTGTATTAGCTAGTCTTTTGCTAAGGGTTGCCATAGCTTCCCGTGCCGTAGGCAGCTCTTTGTATTTTGGCTTGATTTATTAGAATAAATCATTCTTCCTACCTGCACACTGTTTCCGGACGTCCATGTGCATCTTGGGGAAACGACCAGCGCATAACCATGTGACCCCGGCGTAAGATTTTCGCCCGTAATATTTATAAAGATTATATACAGATTTTTAGAACGCCCACAATTGGAGGAGGAAATGCAAATGTAATCATTTAGCTCTCGCAATGTAGTTTATCGAGCCTGAAACTGTTTTACGGCCGCTTTTTGGCAGCTATATTTAACACGGATGAAATGTTTGTTCAAGTTGGCAGTTACGCATAGGAAGTGATCGCTTCATTGGTTGCTATGACTGACGGTAGCAAGAGAGAATCTTCCGTGCTCATTTTGACAATCGACATATTTCTGTCAGAAATGAAAGTATTAGACAAATCATCTGTTCAGCAATTCCATCTTGGAAGCTAATGAATGACTCAAGCAATGGTGTCTGCTAGGTTTTTTTGTTTAAAGGCCTACTGAAATGAAATGTTCTTATTTAAACGGGGATACAGGTCCATTCTATGTGTCACACTTGATCATTTCGCGATATTGCCATATCAATAATCAGACTTGGAATCAAATGATGTCAACCAACTTTTGTTAAAAATGCTTTTTTGTCGCCCATTCTCTCTGTGTCTCTGGCCAAAATCCCAAATAAGTGGTTAGGTTTGGTTATAATCAATCAATCAATCAATCAATGTTTATTTATATAGCCCTAAATCACAAGTGTCTCAAAGGGCTGTACAAGCCACAACGACATCCTCGGTACAGAGCCCACATACGGGCAAGGAAAAACTCACCCCAGTGGGACGTCGGTGAATGACTATGAGAAACCTTGGAGAGGACCGCATATGTGGGTAACCCCCCCCCCCCCCCCCCCCTCTAGGGGAGACCGAAAGCAATGGATGTCGAGTGGGTCTGACATAACATTGTGAAAGTCCAGTCCACAGTGGATCCAACACATCAGCGGGAGTCCAGTCCACAGCGGGGCCAACAGGAAACCATCCCGAGCGGAGACGGGTCAGCAGCGCAGAGATGTCCCCAACCGATGCACAGGCTAGTGGTCCACCCGGGGTCCCGACTCTGGACAGCCAGCACTTCATCCATGGCCACCGGACCTATGCAACTCCCCCTCGCAAGGGACAGGGGAGAAGAGGAGAGAAGAAAAGGAACGGCAGATCAACTGGTCTAAAAAAGGGGGGTCTATTTAAAGGCTAGATTATACAAATGAGTTTTAAGATGGGACTTAAATGCTTCTACTGAGGTAGCATCTCTAACTGTTACCAGGACGGCATTCCAGAGTACTGGAGCCGGAATAGAAAACGCTCTATAGCCCGCAGACTTTTTTTTGGCTCTGGGAATCACTAATAAGCCGGAGTTCTTTGAACGCAGATTTCTTGTCGGGACATATGGTACAATACAATCGGCGAGATAGGCTGGAGCTAAACCATGTAGTATTTTATACGTAAGTAGTAAAACCTTAAAGTCGCATCTTAAGTGCACAGGAAGCCAGTGCAAGTGAGCCAGTATAGGCGTAATATGATCAAACTTTCTTGTTTTTGTCAAAAGCCTTGCAGCCGCATTTTGTACCAACTGTAATCTTTTAATGCTAGACATAGGGAGACCCGAAAATAAAACGTTACAGTAATCGAGACGAGACGTAACGAACGCATGAATAATGATCTCAGCGTCGCTAGTGGACAAGATGGAACGAATTTTAGCGATATTACGGAGATGAAAGAAGGCCGTTTTAGTAACACTCTTAATGTGTGACTCAAACGAGAGAGTTGGGTCGAAGATAATACCCAGATTCTTTACCGAGTCGCCTTGTTTAATTGTTTGGTTGTCAAATGTTAAGGTGGTATTATTAAATAGATGTTGGTGTCTAGCAGGACCGATAATCAGCATATCCGTTTTCTTAGCGTTGAGTTGCAAAAAGTTAGCGGACATCCGTTGTTTAATTTCATTAAGACACGCCTCCAGCTGACTACAATCCGGCGTGTTGGTCAGCTTTAGGGGCATGTAGAGTTGAGTGTCATCAGCATAACAGTGAAAGCTAACACCGTACTTGCGTATGATGTCACCCAGCGGCAGCATGTAAATACTAAAGAGTGCAGGGCCAAGAACCGAACCCTGGGGAACTCCGCACGTTACCTTGACATAGTCCGAGGTCACATTGTTATGGGAGACGCACTGCATCCTGTCAGTAAGATAAGAGTTAAACCAAGACAAGGCTAAGTCTGACATACCAATACGTGTTTTGATACGCTCTAATAAAATATTATGATCGACGGTATCGAAAGCGGCGCTAAGATCAAGAAGCAGCAACATAGATGACGCATCAGAATCCATCGTTAGCAATAGATCATTAGTCATTTTTGCGAGGGCTGTCTCCGTAGAGTGATTTGCCCTGAAACCGGATTGAAAAGGTTCACAGAGATTGTTAGTCATAATTTCTGCTACAGTTTATTGACAACATCTGATGTGAACTTCCGTCAGCCAGTTTAAAAGGTATGGAGATTTATGGGTTCCACTATAACTGTAATGTCACAGAGGGTGTATATCAGGGCACTAGGTAGCCTACAGGATTCTGTCACGCCAAATTGCTTCCCCCTACAAAAACCTTCCCCCCATTTACTTCCGGGGCTGCGTCCAATAAAATAACAAAGTTGCCGGGGGTCCTTAACCGGCACGCGACTGTCCTGTTTCGCGCCTGTACAAAAAAAAAACAATAATCGATTTCTTCAGATTCCAGCAGCTGTCAAAGTCGAAGTATCCTTCCAGCGACGGGCAGTCAAAGCCGAAGTGCTATCGATCCCTGTCAATGACGTAAGAGGAAACATGACCACGGAAGTAAATGGGGGGGGGGGAATCTTTTTGTAGGGGGAAGAAATTTGGCGTGACAATGCCTACAGGCTCACTTTGGTTAGAAACTTAGATTGACATTTTTTTTAACCTACAGCTGTATAAATACATGTGTCCTGCTTCCTAAAAACAATATTTGCATGCATGAACATGTAGATCATGGACGCAGATGGTACTGGGTGGATTCATAGTGATACCAATCCGCCCAACCTACTTTTCATACATACAATGACAAACATCGTCTGTAAAACAGATGATAAATGTTTCGTTATTTAGACTAATTCACATTGCAGCGCACGTAGAGACTGACGTTTGGGTGGTAGGCCAACAATGCTTGAGAGGGGTCCCCAAGAGAAACTAGTAAATGTGCCTTTGCGCTGTAGAGGTGATCCGACCATTGTATACTACTACTACAACTACTACGGGGGAATAATGAACAACATTGCATTGAAATGATAACAATGTGATCCTATAATGTCCTGTTTGAGGACAAATAGAGGTATAGAATGTTAACACATTCAACAGAAGCTGCAATATAGCAGTCTCCCTTTACTTCAAAGACAGTTTTCATCCTTTGTACTTTTTACCATCCAGAAAAAATGTTATGCCGCTTTGAATGGAGACAAGTCCAGCAGCACCACCAACCTTTAGACCGCCCACAAACTCATTGGTTGGCTCCCGTTTCTTGCTAACGTGACACTGTGCCACGTTGCAATAACAGAACGGAGAAGCTGACCAATCAGTTGTATGACGTGCCGACGGACAGTTGGTTGCAGGTGGGGCGAAAAGTTAGCTCCCTAACGGCATTGTGTATCAAGGGCAAGTAAAATCAAATACAAATCTAAACTAGAGGAGCCTTGTGCTCCACTCAAAGTTGATGAATGTGTATTTTTAAAACGTGGCAAAAACACCCCGACTGTCACTGCTGGGAGATTAAGAACACCTACATTTCCGCCAATACCTGGTAGCGCAATGGTTTACACTTCTGCCTTTTGTTGCAGAGGATGTGGGTCGATCCTCAGACAGGACATACGAAGTAACTATATCACCATACAATCTTGAAATAATGAAAAATATATATTTTTGATCTGTTAATTGTGGTATTTTGGACATAAAATAAATGATTGAACAATGTGAGTGTGAAGGTTGTATGCCTATCTGTGTTGGCCCTGCAATGAGCTGGCGACTTGTCCAGGGTGTACCCCGCCTTCTGCCCGAGTACAGCAGGGATAGGCTGCAGCAACCAACCCCGCAACCCCGAAAAGGGACAAGCGGTAGAAAATGGATATATTAATATTACCCTAAAAGGAGCATCTAATCCCTTCACGTCACGCCCCCTAAACTCAAGCCAGTTGTGTCTCCAACACATGTGAAATGAAAATGTCACCCCTGCATGCGTAGTCATCTTACTTCCAGCGCCTTCTTTTAACCACATTCCTGCTGCAGTTCTAAAGGCTCAATCTGCTCTAATGTTCACAAGCCAGTCACATTCCAACAAGCTGCAGAAATAGTGAGTTGTTGGTAAATGTTCAAAAAAATTAAAGGATACATTCAAAATACATGCCAGGACATTCTCCCTAGGACATTAACAGTCTAAACAGATCAATAAAACAAACAGTACAAGGGAAATAATATTAACAGATGTAATAACGAGTTTGCCGGGAGCCTAATGAGCGTATCTTATTAGCATTCTGTGCTTCCACACAACTGGGACTGCGCATATGTCTGCAACTCCCAAATAACCAGGGATAGTTCCACATCCCCAGCAGCTTAATTCCATGTACCGAAGTGTAAATATTGCATAGTGACACATGCTATCGTTTATCATACCCCAAATATGTCCTTTAGAGGAGTTAATCCAGCCAGGTTGCTTCCCCCCTCTGTCACCCAGTCCCAGACCATCTCTGCCCCCCCTCCCCAACTCTATTTGACAATTCCTCCATGTAGTTATACAACGGTGTGCAGCCATGCATTAATGAGGTTAGTCACACAACACCCACACACACAACCAACAGCCACAACTGGAACACACCTGCGGTATCAGTGATAAAGCCTGCACCCACCTGATAATTTCCACAGATGACACGGATTTAAAGCAGAACAGGTCGACTTTCTGAAAGTTTGAGGTTTAACTCCTGAAGTGCACAACCTATTTGTGACATAGGGCTGCGTCCCTGCAAGATGTTAATATGATCCTACAAAAGTAACACACCTTTAAAGAAAAAGGAAGAATTTAGACTTCATTTAGGGGCAGCACGGTGTGCATAGAGGTTAGTGCATGTGCCTCACAATACGAAGGTCCTGAGTTCAATCCCGGGCTCCGGGTCTTCCTGTGTGGAGTTTGCATGTTCTCCCCGTGACTGCGTGGGCTTCAGGCTTCCAGCTTCCTCCTACCTCCAAAGACATGCACCTGGCGATAGGTTGAATGGCAACACTAAATTGGCACTAGTGTGTGAATGTGAGTGTGAATGTTGTCTGTCTATCTGTGTTGGCCCTGTGATGAGGTGGCAAATGCAGCTGAGATAGGCTCCAGCACCCCCCGCGACCCTGAAAGGGACAAGCGGTAGAAAATGGATGGATAGACTATATTTAAGCAAATAAAATATAGTCTTTTCAAATCATTTATACACTGGTTATTTTTGCTAGTTTGGTAACACATTGGTAAGACTTATTTAACTGTGGCAAGTGATTAGATAAAAACAGTGAGAGTAGCTTTTTGTATACCAAATAGTGATCCCACATGATTTAGCTCACAGAATTCCTTTGTTAGAAATGTATGATGGTAACAGTTGGTTGAATCTGTGTCTGATACTTAAAAATAAATGATAGAAGACCACGGGGAGGCTGGTGCAACCAGCGCTATTACCAGAACATATAACTAGTAAGATAACTATAAAGTTGTGACCGTTGTTTAAAATTGCCAAATGGTTATGGTGTTACCGTAATTTCCGGACTATAAGCCGCTACTTTTTCCCCTCGTTCTGGTCCCAGCGGCTTATACAAGGGTGCGGCTTATTTACGGCCTGTTCTTCTCCGACACCGACGAAGAGGATTTCGGTGGTTTTAGTACGCAGGAGGAAGACGATGACACAATGATTAAAGACTGACTTTTCATATACCGGTAGGCTGGTTATTTTGATAACGTACAGGTGAGCACTTTGTATTACTTTGCACCGTTGTATTATTTGTACTCTGCACGAATGCTGTTCGCCATGTCAAAGATGTGAAAGTTTGATTGAATGATTGAAAGATTTATTGTTAATAAATGGGACGCTTTGCGTTCCCAAACAGTCATCTCTGTCCCGACAATCCCCTCCGTGGTAGCAGGAACCCCTATATACTACGCTAATTACACATCAAAACCCTGCGGCTTATAGTCGGGTGCGGCTTATATATGGAGCAATCTGTATGTTCCCCTAAATTTAGCTGGTGCGGCTTATAGTCAGGTGCGGCTTATAGTCCGGAAATTACGGTAGTTTATTTCAAACATTGCAAATTACAATATGATACATCACATATTTCCAGTTTTTTTCATTGCAGCATGTCCGAAAAGGAGTAGGAAGAAGCACAGTTTTTTTTAATCCCACCTTTTTTCGTTTTTTATAGCAATTTTTAACACAGTTGTTTGTATTCAGTCTGGAGGACAACAGTGAATGAGAAAATAAATAAATAACCAAAGAGTAAGCAAATACATAGATGAGTGAGTATATAAATATTAAACACATGACACAATAATAAATATGGTTCTCATGAATCAATAGTTATGTAAATTATGATCATAATGAGATGAAGAAGATTATGTCATTTTTTATAAGGTTTTGTTTTATCAGGATTTTTCTTTTTTGTACTTTGAAAGCACTTTTTTTGGGTCTGATTTACTAAAGGTTTAAATGTACTGAAACATGCGCAAACCTGATATCACAGACAGAGCTGATGTGCAAAGTGGATTGCTTTTGTTTAGTGAGCAGAATAAGGCGTGCAATTCATTATGCGTCTCTTTCTTCATTAATATGCAAAATATATGCTGATCATCAAAACGGCCACAATACTGGGAGGAGAATATATAATTATTTAGCGTACGCAAGGTGATTTAGCAACACTCATTATTTTTTCGCTAGCACTATTTAGCGTTTTATTTAGCATGTGTCAGAAGGACGTGCAAAATGACCGTTCTACACAAGGCTGCAGGATCAGTGCTTGCGCTGCAGACGATGGAGAGGCGAGAATCCTATGTGCTATGTATATGTGTCAACATTTTGGACGGTCAAAAGTAAAAAACATTAGACACATTGTCTATTCAGCAATTTCCTTTTATAATTGTATAGCTGCCTTTGGGAGCTGATTAAAATTAATTGAATTGATGTGTTTGGGTGTCTTTGCGGGTTTTTTAAAAATGTTGTTAGTTGTTTTTTTTAGGAAATTTGGATAATACATTTCCTACATTAGCTTCTGTGTGTTCTTTTTTTTAACAAAACACTGTTGTATTCTCTTCAAATAAGACTAAAAGTAAGTTATTTGTAACTTTATAAATGTTTCTATAGATATTTTGGTCCCAGTGTTGATCCCTGAGGTACGCCACAAGATATATTTTGCGTTGTTGACATATGTTGGCCTAGCTTCACGTATAGCTCCCTTTTGGTCAAGTAGCGCCTTACCAGTTTAAGACCAACCCGCTGACGTCATACCAATCTAATTTTTTTATTACAATATTATGGGTATGTGTTTCAAATGTTTTTGTTAAGTCCATAAACACTGCAGCCTAACACTATCTTTCTATTGCATTGGTTATATCTTCCGTTATTTCTAATAAGGCAGTCAATGTTGAAATGTTGGCTGTGTATCCGTATTTACCGTGTGTGTGTTTCATTTTTATTTATGAAATTGTCCAATCTGTTGTTAAAAAATTTTCAAAAATTAAAAAAAATTGTGGTAGTAAGAAAACAGTATTTAGTTTGTAAACTGGTATTGTGGTGAGCTAAACAATAATGATAATAATTATATAATAAAATATAGGGGTATCCCGATCCGGTATCGATATTCGATATCAGTCCAATATCAGCTAAAAAACATTATATCGACCTGCATGTAAAACCTTTGATACAAGCACTACAATACAAGCAGTCTGTTTTGCGCTTGCTAACGTCTCCTCTTGCTTGCTCAGTGGACAGATAACAAGTTGTCCCCATTTGAGAGCCTTGTAAGAGTCTTTAATTCAAAACACTGTAAAACTGTAAATACAAAAACAAAGGTTGTACTTACATGAGACACAAAATATTTTCTTTATAGCGTTAGCAATTTTACTCTGCAATTTCAACACCTCCAAATTTGGCAATCAAAACTAAAACTAAATGCACATTGGAATCAAACAACTGATGTTTAACAACTGCAATGTTTACAGAACAGATATTTTGTTGGGATAAACAAAAGACAAGACTGCCACATTAAATTTAATGGTAAAGACGACATCCTGATTACTGCAACACAACCAGGACAAACTGAAATGATTGTAGAGACGTAATGTAGAGACTCAAAAGTGTAAGAAAGCAAGATATAACAACTAAAAAGAATCCAGTCCATTTCAGACTCTGCTCAAGCACTTCTATTCAGTACCTCTAGGATCTATTATGCAGAGCCCTCATGATCAAAACAACATTTTACTTCATCAAGCCTTTTCTAATGTTTAATACTACAAAAAGTAAAAGTAAAAAGTATTTAATATTTGTGCTGATATTGGAACAGTATCAGCCAGTAGTTAAAGGCCTACTGAAATGATTTTTTTTTATTCAAACGGGGATAGCAGATCCATTCTAAGTGTCATACTTGATCATTTCGCGATATTGCCATATTTTTGCTGAAAGGATTTAGTAGAGAACATCGACGATAAAGTTCGCAACTTTTGGTCGCTGATAAAAAAAGCCTTGCCTGTACCGGATGTAGCGTGACGTCACAGGTTGAAAGGCTCCTCACATTTCCCCATTATTTACACCAGCAGCAAGAGCGATTCGGACCGAGAAAGCGACGATTGCCCATTAATTTGAGCCAGGATGAAAGATTCGTGGATGAGGAACGTGAGAGTGAAGGACTAGAGTGCAGTGCAGGACGCATCTTTTTTCGCTCTGACCGTAACTTAGATACAAGCTGGCTCATTGGATTCCACACTCTCTCCTTTTTCTATTGTGGATCACGGATTTGTATTTAAACCACGTTGGATACTATATCCTCTTGAAAATGAGAGTCGAGAATGCGAAATGGACATTCACAGTGACTTTTATCTCCACGACAATACATCGGCGAAGCACTTTAGCTACGGAGCTAACGTGATAGCATCGGGCTTAACTGCAGATAGAAACAAAAGAAATAAACCCCTGACTGGAAGGATAGACAGAAAATCAACAATACTATTAAACCATGGACCTGTAACTACACGGTTAATGCTTTCCAGCCTGGCGAAGCTTAACAATGCTGTTGCTAATGACGCCATTGAAGCTAACTTAGCAACGGGACCTCACAGAGCTATGCTAAAAACATTAGCTATCCACCTACGCCAGCCAGCCCTCATCTGCTCATCAACACCCGTGCTCACCTGCGTTCCAGCGATCGACGGAGCGACGAAGGACTTCACCCGATCATCAATGCGGTAGGCGGCTAGCGTCGGATAGCGCGTCTGCTATCCAAGTCAAAGTCCTCCTGGTTGTGTTGCTGCAGCCAGCCGCTACCACACCGATCCCACCTAAAGCTTTCTTCTTTGCAGTCTTCATTGTTCATTAAACAAATTGCAAAATATTCACCAACACAGATGTCCAGAATACTGTGGAATTTTGCGATGAAAACAGAGCTTTTTGTATTGGATACAATGTGTCCGAATACTTCTGTTTCAACGATTGACGTTACGCGCATACGTCAACATACATAGACGTTTTCAACCGGAAGTTTAGCAGGAAATTTACAATTGCACTTTATAAGTTAACCCGGCCGTATTGGCATGTGTTGCAATGTTAAGATTTCATCATTGATATATAAACTATCAGACTGCGTGGTCGGTAGTAGTGGGTTTCAGTAGGCCTTTAAGGGTGCAATATAGGTATATCGGAAGTGAAAAAGTTGTATCAATTAAGACACCTCCATCTAGTAATGTAAAAATGTATGATAAAATCATTTAAATATGTCCTAATAAAGCTGTACGAATAATGTTTCATTACATACATTCTTAATTTTACATTAGTATGGTTACTTGTACTTTTCTAATACACTGAGCGAAATCACGGATGGATAGATCCCTTTTCACGCCTTCTTCATATGTCTCCCTCCTGGCGGTGTGTTCCAGCCTAAACCTGATAATATGAAGGTTTTGTCATCGTTTATGGTCCATGTGTGCTCATTGTCACACAACGCCCCCAGGTCACAATGCCCCAGCTGTAGAAGGAGGGATGAGCAGGGCCAATGTTTCATAGCCCAGTTGCTGTTGATGCCTTAGTGAGCTCACTGCACCACAAAAGCTCATTATATGGCAAATAGGAAGGCTCAGCTGCTATAGTGAAAGTTGTGTGTCTGTGTTAACTATTGACTTGGAAACTACAGGTTAATTGCGTTAAAAAAAACACAGTATTGGAGATTACGGCATTTGCAGTTTGAGCAAATTATTAGGAACATTTAACCTCCTAAATCATCGTTTAGCTAACAAACTAGCTCAAAAAGTAAAGGGACAGATTTTCATGAAACGTAATATTATTTCTGATTCTGATGTCAGAAATGGGATAAGAAAAATGTGATTAGATTTTGGGGGTGATCCGAATACTTTTCACTACGCTACCTTACGTTTACGAGCCTCAACTTCTCTCTCTGTGTGTATGCTAGAGACCCGCCTCCACCCACAGAGACAAAGAAAGTGGATGACTGACAAGAGGTTTCACTCCATTTTTTTCATTCTGCAATATATATTGTAGCACAAAAATTATGGGCATATTTCCATGCAACTTTCAGAAAATGTCTGAAACGGGATAAGGAACACGTGATTAGATGTTGGGGGTGATTTGGATCACCATCTCAATTCAAGATTCAGAATAAGATCATTGTTTACTATTATTGGAAGACGGGTCCTCTAAAGGCCTTTCTAGGGTTTTTATATATATATATATATATATATATATATATATATATATATATATATATATATATATATATATATATATATATATATATATATATATATATATATATATATATATATATATATATATATATATATATAAACGCAGGTTTTACCTCCTTTTATAACATTTTATAAAATGTTATAAAATGTATGTATATATATATATATTTTTTTTATAATGTCCTGCCCGGCTTCTCGGGCAAATCATATAGCAGATGTAGATGCCCATATCGGCTGTTCAGATTTACTTTACAAAAGAGAAGTGTAGGATACTTCTCTTGTTGCCTTACTTGTATTTTGACTTTATTAAATGTATTTATATAATCATTTGGTGCAGCCGGGCCGGAGCAGGAGGGGATAGAAAGAGAGAAAAAGGAAGACAGAGGGGGGAATTGTGGGGGTAAGAGGGGGATTAGACAGAGAGACAAAAACAACAACAGCAAACACAACAACAACAACAACAACAGAGCAACATCAGCAAATACGACATGTACAAATATGATGGTAAAAGTAATAGCAAATAAGCAGTTAGCGAAAATTTTAAAAAAATACAGAAATGACCATGAGCATTATTACACTAAAAATGGAGCAATATGAATACCAATAGAAGTAGTGCTATTGATAATAAACAATACCAATACTTTACCTTTATTATCAACAATACAATTGTTCAAATGCAACAATACATATACATAATGATAACTTGAGATACGAAAGAATGCAGAAAAATGGAGGGGAAGAAAGAGAAGCAACCTACATTAACCTTGTAGATTGTTATAGTAACAATAGGTTAAGCTTTGTCAGTGTGCCATGTGTTATACCCAGTTTACCCTAGGGCAACAACGTTAATATATGTTTGATGAAACGTGATTATGTGCATGAATGTATGTGTGCATATGTACCTGTACATGTACAGTATGTGTAAATGTGTGCTTGTACAGTGAATGTATATGTACAGTATGTGTATACAGTATGTGTGTTTGAACAGTGAATGTATATGTACAGTATGTGTATATGTGTGTTTGTACAGTGAATGTATATGTACAGTATATGTATGTGTGTGTTTGTACAGTGAATGTAAATGTGTAGTATGTGTATGTGTGTGTCTGTACAGTGAGTGTATATGTACAGTATGTGTATATGTATGTTTTTACAGTGAATGTATATGTACAGTATGTGTATACAGTATGTTTGTATAATGAATGTGCGTGTGGATGTACGAACTTTGAGTGTGTAAATATGTACTGTATTTATTTGTATATGTATGTGGGAGCATAGGTACCTATGTATGTGTGTATGTATGTGTGTGAGTATATGTGAATTTGCATGTACAATACATTTGACTCCCAGTGTGTGCGGGAGCCAGAGTACGGCCCCAGTCTCCCCGAGAGCCCATCCCACAAACAGTAGGTGTGGTGCCCAGGGAACCAGGGGCCACCGCCCCCACGCAGCCAAGCCGGACAGCGACAGGAACCCCAGAGCCTGGCCCACCGCGCCGCCCACAAGGGCCAGCAGCAGGCCGCAGACAGACGCACCCGGCAGAGGACAAGGCACGAGAAAAGCAGGGGGAAGCCAGACCCCAAGCCAGCGAGAGACCACACCCCACACGGACAGAAAGGCGGGATGCCCCACCCGAGGGGCCCGGAGACCCCCCGCAACCGGACGGGAAGACCGCCCCCGCCCCACCGGCAACCGGGCCCCCACGAGCCCCCCCCCACCCACCCACCCCCGGAGAGCGCGGCGAGGCCAGCCCACGGCCACCCCACCCAAGCCGGCCGCCACAGGACCACCCAGCACGGGGCCACGGGAACCACCCACCCCACCCGCAGGGACCCCAACGATGGAGATGGAACAACCAGCAACCGCCCCGCAGAGTCCCCCCCTGAGGTAGGGGAAATAAATAAATAAAATAAATAAATACATAATAATAATAATAATATTAATAAAATATATTAAAAACTAAGAATAAATAAATAATTAAATCTATTTATAAAAAATTAAAAAAAAGAAAATAATTAAAAGAAGATCACAGACATGCTGACACACAAGGTCGCTACCCCAACAACTGGCCGACTCGCAGCACCTCGGAATACCCTGCAGCACCAAGCTACCACAGTAGACGCAGGGACCAGACCCAGCAGGCCCCAACCAAGACGGGCACCCGGAAGGGATGGACGGTGGGACCCAGGAGCTCCAGATACGCAGTCCGGATGCAGTAGCCTGAGGCGCCGACCCCCACCTGACAGGCAGGCCCAGAACATACCCCCAGAAATATACATACATATATATATACATACACATAAACATACACTTGTACACATACACACATACACATGCATACACATACACATATATATACATACATACATACATACATACATACATACATACATACATACATACATACACACACACACATACACATACATATACACAGTTTGTCAGCCCCGACAACCACCACGCGCACGCGCTGCCACCAGTCACAACATCAGCCACCCCCCTGCACCAGACCCAGCAGCCACGGGCGCCCACACCACAAACAAACGGCAGCAGAAACAGCAGCCACAACACCCCCAGACAGCCAGCACCACCCAATCAAATCAAAGCGATCAAAAAAAACCCGCGACCGGCAACCACACGCCAACAGGATCACAGAGACCAGCAAGCGCCAGCCCGCCAGCAAGCCCAAACGCCAACACGCAAACAAGAGACACCAACACCCCCCCCCCCCCCCCCCCCCCAACCAAAAGACCCCACCACCCCAACCCAAACCCGCACAAACACACCACCGCCCAAACAACCGAGACACAGTATCCAGACCAGACACGGGCGCCGCGCCGCCACCACATCAAGTCGCCAACAGAGACCCCACAGCGCAAGGTCGGGCCACACGGGCACGGACCCCACCCAACAGGAAGCGAGACTCGCGCGACGCCACACACAAATAAATAATAAGATTAAACAAAAATAATAATAATTTAAATGTTATAAAATTTAAAGATTTCATAAAATCCCCTGATGAGCAGGGAAACCTGTGAAACAGGCTTGTAGGGAAGATATAGTATAGCCTCTGTGTTTTCTCCTGTCCTCACGTATATTCCGCTCTACCCCCGTATTGAGCACTGTATAACGGATAAACCACAGAAACCTCAACTATATATATACAGTATATATAATGTTGGTTGTCAATAATATAATGGTAACATTAACATTATAATTTAATCAATTCAAACAAATAAAGGCAACCATTTAGAACAATATGTGTCTCTTTAAATGGTGTGATTTGTGAAATATTGTTTTGAACCTGGTTATTGGTTCTGATGTATTTGTTTCAGACATGTTTAACAGTAAGGAACCTCATGTGGTTACATTTGCACATTTCAGTGTATCTGAAACTGTTACATATTAATAGTTCCACTGTATTTTTATATATTATTATAAGTAGACTGTCTGTAATCATGTCAGTCTTTTTTTTTTACTTATCTTTACGTGTCATCATGGGTTTAAAGGCAAGATTAGAGGGCTAAAATCTATCTTGTCGATCCAAAAGATCCATTACTTTAAGGTCAAATCCTTTTTGAATCTCTGCAAAGTTTAAATAGTGACCTTTAGTTTGTCTAGTTGGAGACTTGCCTCTAGAACCGCTCCATAGGGTTCATTTTGCTGTGGAAAATTGATAGAGAAAATAATGACATGGGTGGCCATGAGTGGCGGAGCATCCTGCTGTCTGGAATTCGGGTGCATGTGTTTCATTTGCGCATGTGTTTGAATTATTGGAGAGGTTGTTTATGGAGGACTGTGAGTTGGATGGAAACCATGCAGCAGGCCCATCTGCCACAAAGGCTCAGAGAAGTTATAGGGGGGCAGGATGAATGGATGTATCGTCGTATGGATTGTGCATCAATGGTGCATGCGGTCAGTGGATCACAAATCAAAGGCTAATCTAATGGCAGACGTGTTAAAGCTGCATAAGACACATATAAGCTCACACAGATTTAAAATGAATAATTCTCGTATATTACAATGTGAGCATGTCGCCATGAGCACGAATTAGCTATCAGCTGTTACTTTGACTTTATGTTAGCTTAACTGCATGGAGTTATATGGCCAGAAATGAAAAAAAATAAAGACCCCTTACAATAAAACTAAATCTCGGTCTATGTTAAGTATGGACAACATTTGTTTGAAGTCTAATATGCAGATTTCTGCATTTTATGAGCTGTATCCTCCTCCATTGCAATGCATGTCCCTTATTTGACAAATTATATAATATATCACACCACTGTCTTGGCTGGCTGACATCTGTAAAAGCACCAGAGACAAGGTAAATGCAAAGCGCAAGAAACGGGACAATCAGAGAAAGCAACTAAGGTTAATCCGCTTGTCTGGCCGACATCAATGTGCTGCAACTTATTTTGGTGACGTTGCTTTGATTGTCACACAACAGCTGAGGCTTCCATGTGTCCTGACTCCCACATTCAGCCAAAAGCTCTACACACAACACAAACAACTTTCTGTGAAAAGGAAATAACATGTTTATAATAAACAGACTAAGATATACACTATGTCATATGTTAATCTAATGCATGGGTCACCAACCTTTTTGAAACCAAGAGCTACTTCTTGATTACTGATTAATGCGAAGGGCTACCAGTTTGATACACACTTAAATAAATTGCCAGAAATAGCCAATTTGGTCAATTTACCTTTAACTCTATGTTATTATTAATAATTAATGATATTTATCTTTGTGGAAACACTGATCATCTTAATGATTTCTCACAATAAATATATATAGAAACAGATAAATATCAATATGCAACACTTTATTTTTATATTTTCTCTAAGTGCACATTTTTCAAATTGAACATTTTCAAATGATCACTTCTAACTAGCTAGCCACTAACATTTTTTAACAAATCATGAATTACTTTGCACCATGTTTGTACAAATAATAACTCATGTAAAATACAAAAGTCAACTCTCAAATTTTTAAATAAATCATGTCACACTTTGAACTGGACACCAAATCTGTTATCTGTTTCTTTGTCAGTTAGTGAAAACCAAGTCTTTCTCAAAATATTTTCTTGAATTTTCAAATTCTATTTGAGTTTTGTCTCTCTTAGAATTAAAAATGTCGAGCAAAGCGAGACCAACTTGCTAGTAAATAAATACAATTTAAAAAATAGAGGCAGCTCACTGGTAAGTCCTTGAGCTATTTTTAAAACAGGCCAGCGGGCTACTCATCTGGTCCTTACGGGCTACCTGGTGCCCGCGGGCACCGCGTTGGTGACCCCGGATCTAATGTGACTGCTAGGAAAATATCTTTTTCTAAAAGATAAAAACTGATTGGAGGCATTTACTGTTTGCATTGCGCTTCATTGCTCAAAGTTTCTCCTTATTGAATATCTCAGATAAAAGCGAGACTATTTAGCTGATCTGCAGCTTGACAAAATAGAAGTTAAATGAAGTGCATATTTTTGTATTTTCAGGAGAAATTAATAGAAAACAAGAAAAGGAAGAATTTAAGAACTACGGTATCTTTCATTCATTTCGAACATGATTTAATTTGTTGCACAACATAAAGTACACAGTTTAAAAAAAAAAAGATTTACAATCCATAAATATAAATCACAAGAACCTTTGCAATGCATTTGTGGGTAATGACTAGGGATGTAACAATATGGACATTTCATATCACGGTATTGTAACCAAAATTATCACGGCTATCAATAATATTGCGCTATTGATAAAAGTATTTAGAGTACTTATACACACACTGAAATTGTTTGACCTAGTTATTTTTTTAAATAGCTAAAATAAATAAACACACAGTTGAAAAAAACACTATTGTGCACATTTTGTGTTTCTTATGCTTCACTGATACAGTAATGTTTTAGTCTTAGTATTTTATCTGTTTGAACGGCTAAACTTTTTTTGTTTTAAATATTGGTTTGTACTGTAGCATTTAAAAAAAATGTTTGTATAAAAAGTGCGCAACAAACAAAATCCTACTCTTTTCAGCGGTTCTTGAAAGCACCTTAAAAACACCTCTGTCTCGAGTATGGAAATATTACTCTTAAGAATTCAATGTGTAGGTTCAATAGAATAGCTTAGTTGCTCAAACAACAATGTGTTTATATACGTTTAGATTGGGGTATGTTGCTTTTTAATGGGAATGGACATTAATGTCTCTTGTATTCATGTTATCATTTGAGTGTGCGAGCTGGGGGCAGTCAGTCTGTGCGTTTTTTAAAGTGCAGTTATCGGTCCCGATTTTTCGTTAATTTTATTTTAAAACCGTAATACTAACCGTCCAGAGTTATACTGCAGCTATCATTAATACTGTTTACCGTTACATCCCTAGTAATGACAGTGTGTTAATCTACGTTATATCCCACAAAATTCCAGCGAGAGAAAAACAGTTTTTGTAAAACTCAAATTTAGATTTAAAGGGGACCCATAAAGGTGCTCACACAGCGTACTCGGCACGGAATGTCCGCAGTCATCAGCGCTTCCATCGTCGCATGCTATTCTGCATTGTAGTTTTCTGTGAAATTTCCATGAAACACTACGTTTCCCACAATCCCTGCGCATTTTTCTGTCATGGCGCGCTACATTGGCGACGATGTGAACCAAAGAGACATATATAGATATGTAGTACGAGCATTAAATGTCACAAGAGACAAGGAAGAGGGGTAATCTTGGCGAGTAATGCTCACCTTGAGCAAAATGTTGCTGCCACTTATCAACTTGGCACATCAACAACTGTGTCGGAAATTGTCAAACAGGTAAGTGGTGGAAAACATTTAATTTATTCATTGGTCTGATCTTAATCTTATGATATGCTTTAGTGGTAAAACGATGTGAAAATACACGCCAAGCAGTGTTTTGTGTGATAGAAGTAACATTTGAGATTGGCGGAAGTCTGCTTACGATGGAGCCAATGGGAACCGTGACGTAAGCTGAAAAACTTCTTGATGAATCCCCAATTCATCCATCCATTTTCCAACGCTTGTCTCTCTCGATGTCACTGGGGGCTGGAGCCTATGGATGTGCACTTGGGCGGAAGAGAGCGCCACCTCATAAACTGTCATCCAGAAACTATTATTGAAACCAGCAAAGCCAAACCTTAGTTTGTGAGGTATTTACACTATTAAAAGTTACATTGTTAGTTAACTTTTCTTAAAAACAGCATATTCCAGACAGATATAAAATGTAGAGGACACTGCTTGACAGAAAGTAAAAGTTGAAAGACACTAAGGTGAACATAATTGTTTTACACTGGATGTTGACATTGTCACTTTAAAGGCCTACTGAAACCCACTACTACCGACCACGCAGTCTGATAGTTTATATATCAATGATGAAATCTTAACATTGCAACACATGCCAATACGACCGGGTTAACTTAATAAGTGCAATTTTAAATTTCCCGCTAAACTTCCGGTTGAAAACGTCTATGTATGATGACGTATGCGCGTGACGTCAATCGTTGAAACGGAAGTATGCGGACACATTGAATCCTATACAAAAAACTCTGTTTTCATCTCAAAATTCCACAGTATTCTGGACATCTGTGTTGGTGAATCTTTTGCAATTTCTTTAATGAACATTGAAGACTGCAAAGAAGAAAGTTGTAGGTGGGATCGGTGTATTAGCGATGGACTACAGCAACACAACCAGGAGGACTTTGAGGTGGATAGCAGACGCTCTAGCCGCCGAACTCACCTTAACTTCCTCCCTCTCCGGGCCACCGACTGCATCTGTGATCGGGTGAAGTCCTTCGTCGCACCATTGATCGCTGGAACGCAGGTGAGCACGGGTGTTGATGAGCAGATGAGGGCTGGCTGGCGTAGGTGGATAGCTAATGTTTTAGCATAGCTCTGTGAGGTACGGTTGCTAAGTTAGCTTCCATGGCGTCGTTAGCAACAGCATTGTTAAGCTTCGCCAGGCTGGAAAGCATTAACCGTGTATTCACAGGTCCATGGTTTAATAGTATTGTAATAATCTCAGGAATGTAGGCTCAGAGACTTCTTCAGTTATCTTGCATTTATTGTACAAGATGCATTTAAGGCACACAACAGCTCCAACATGCGTCTATCTCCTTTCCCGGCAAAACTCGAACCAACACTTCCTGTCAACAACGTCACTTCCCTCACTTCCCCAGAAGTCCCGCCCCCCAGCCAAAGCCATTGGCTAACACCCCGTAGCCAGCCGCTACATCACCCCCCCCCTTACAAAAAGTCCTCGCCCTCGAGGACTGACCCGTAAGGCAACATTTGGCAACACCATAGCAGCATGTAAAACAGAGCAACCCATTAGTGCAAACAAAACAGTGTAAACAACATAATCCTCACATCACACAAAAACGGGTTCACAAACCCCCCCACCCCCGTTCCCTTCAGTCTAAGGACACCACAAAGTCTTGCAAGTGGTCCGGAGGCCTCTTCATCCGCCTCGGCCGCTCTCCTCCATTTCCCAGCAGTGGGACAGCTGGGTCGGGTGTGCCAGTCCTCGGGAGGGAGCTGGAGGGGGCGGGGGAGGAGGGGAGTGGGGAAATTGCTTCCCCCTGGGGCATAAGCGGGGTATTGGTAAAGGGCTGGGCGGGCAAGGGAGAGGTCACCTGTGTATCCGAGGCAAGGGAAGGGGGACCCCCCCGGTAGGGGGCGAGTCTGTCTCTGTGGAGGGCCACCTTCCTTCCCCGGGGGGGCAGCTGGACACGATACACAACCTCTCCCAGCTTCTGGAGTATCTTACAGGGTCCTGTCCATTTGCTGTCCAGCTTGGGACTGCGGCCCTTCTTCCGAATCGGATTGTAGACCCAGACCAACTCGCCTGGCGCGAAGTCCCTTCCTCGGGTCGTCACATCATAGTAGCGCTTTTGTTTGATGCCAGCTTCCTGCAGCTGCTCCCGAGCGAAACTGTGGGCTGAGTCCAGCCGGTCCTGTAATTTCCTGGCGTACTCTGGCCCTGCAGCGAAGGCCGGGGCATCCGGTGGGCGGCCAAAGGCCAGCTCTGCTGGTGTGCGCATCTCTCTCCCTAGCATGAGAAGCGCCGGTGTGCACCCCGTGGATTATTGGACAGCAGAGCGACACGCCATCAGCACCAGTGGTAGGTGTTGGTCCCAGTCACGCTGGTGGCGGGAGGTGACAATGGCGAGCTGGTCTCCCAGGTTGCGATGGAACCGCTCCACTAACCCATCACTCTGAGGGTGCAATGGGGTAGTGCGGGTCTTGTGAATGCCCAGGCGCTCGCACAAGGCCGCGAACACCCGGGACTCAAAGTTTGTGCCTCGGTCACTGTGCAGAGACGCCATGATGCCAAACCGACCTATCATGCCCTCCACCAGGGCATCAGCAATGGTCTCTGCCTCCTGGTTGGGAATGGCGTATGCCTCTGGCCACTTGGTGAAATAGTCTATGGCGGAAAGGACATAGCGGTTCCCCTTGACAGACAGTGGGTACGGCCCTGTAATGTCAATCCCCACCCTGTCCATGGGGCACCCCACTGGGAACTGTTGGAGCGGTGCCTGTGAGCGCCCAGTGGGGCCTTTGCGGGCAACGCAAGGGTCACAGCGGCGGCAGAAGTCCTCCACATCTCTCTTCTGCCGACCCCAATAGAACCCCTGTCGCAGCCGCTTGAGTGTTTTGGCGACCCCGAAATGTCCAGACCCACCTCCCCCATGCACTGCCTTAAGCACTGCCCCTTGCAGTCCCTTTGGCACCACCACCTGCCACTGTTCTTCCCCCGTGGCCGCGGCCTTAAATGCCCGCTGCAACACGCCTTGGGACACCCGCAATGAGTCAAACATGGCCCACAGGCCCTTAGTAGCCTTAGAGAATGGTGCCACCGCCTCCCAAGGCGGGCGCTGCCGAGCCTCTACCCACTGCAAAACAGGATGAAGGTCTGTGTCCTCCACCTGCGTGCGCCTCCAGTCAGCATTCGTCACAGTCTGTAGTTCTCCGCAGACAACGTCATCAGCCTGACTGACGGCCGCACACTCAGCGCCCTCTGCCCGCCGCTCTTGTTCCCGGGCTTCCCTGCGCTCGCAGTACCGACATCCGTCTGCTGCACACGGCCGGCGCGAGAGCGCGTCCGCGTTGGAGTGGCGAGCACCTGGCCGATGTTCTATTTTAAAGTTGTATCCTTGCAGCTCTTCCACCCACCTGGCAACCTGCCCCTCCGGCTCCCGGAAAGTCATTAGCCACTGGAGGGCAGAGTGGTCAGTTCTGATCACAAAGGGGAGGCCACACAAGTAATATTTAAAGTGTCTGATAGAGAGCACCACTGCCAGGAGTTCTCGGCGGGTGACACAATAGTTCCGTTCAGACTTGTTGAGTTTCTGGCTGAAGTATGCCACCACCCTTTCCCCTTCCTGCCACGGCTGTGCAAGTACACCCCCGACCCCCACTCCGCTGGCATCAGTGTCCAGTAAGAAGGGCAGGGCGAGGTCAGGTGGGGCGAGTACCGGGGCCTCACACAAGGCCCGTTTCAGCCCCCAGAATGCCTCCTGGCACCCTTCGGACCACACAAAGTCTTTGCCTTTTTCCAGCAATCGATATAGGGGCGCGGCGATTGTGGCAAAACCCCGCACGTGCCTCCGATAGTACGAGGCAAGCCCAATAAAGCTCTTCAGCTGTCCTTGGTCCCGAGGGGCGGGCCAATCTCTCACAGCCCGCACCTTCTCTCCCATGGCGCCAATGCCATCTGCCCCCAGCTCATGTCCCAAGAAAGTTACTTCCCGCCGCATGAAACTGCATTTCTCGGGGTGCAGTTTAAGGCCCGCTGCTCGAATCCTCTCCAGGACTCTCCTCAGGGACCCCAGGGCTGCTTCGAAAGAACGCCCATGTACCAAGATGTCGTCCAGGTACACCAGGCACTCTTGACGGGAAATACCAGCCAGCACTTTGTCCATAAGCCGGGCAAAAGTGGCGGGGGCATTACAGAGCCCAAAACTGAGGACTTTGAATTGCCACAAGCCCCGGCCAGTACAGAAGGCAGATTTAGGGCGAGATTCAGGAGAAAGGGGTACCTGATAATACCCGCTTTTAAGGTCCAGAGTGGTGAACCACGAGGAGCCGGAAACTAGGTCCAGGGACTCATCAATACGGGGGAGGGGGTAAGAGTCTTTTGTGGTCACTTCATTCAGCCGTCTGTAATCCACACAGAATCGCCAATCTCCAGCCTTCTTCTTGGCGACCATGACCACAGGTGCCGCACAGGGGCTCTCGGACGGCTCAATAAAGTCGGCCCGCAGCAGGTCATCTACGGCCTTGTCGCATACCTGCTGTCGAGCGAGGGGGATGCGGCGTGCGTGGCACTTGATGGGCCGCGCCAAGCCAGTGTCTATGACATGCTCTGCCAAGTGGGTTCTTCCCACTTCACTCTCGTTCATTGCAAAGCTGCCCTGGAATTCCACCAGCAGCTGTTTCAGCTGCTCCTGTTGCTGTTTCTCCAAGTCCCTGTACTCCTCTCTCCACACTCCTCCCCCTATGACCGGGGGTGCCGGCTGCGGGTGGGGGCCCGTGGGTAGGGATGCCCAGGGCTGGCATCCCCGGGTAATACACAGCTCTGTCTCCCCCCTCATTGGCTGAAGGGAGACAGGGCGAGGGCAGGGGTAGTAACTAGGTGATGTGTGAGGCAACAAGAATGTAGAGGCATGCGGTGAAACGGGCAGGGGCCCGGGAACTAGGGTACCCATGGCAACTGTAGGGCCCCCCGGGAAGTTAAGTGTACCCCTCCCCATGTCTAGCAGGCACCCAGTGACTTGGAGGAAGTCCAGCCCTAAGATGCAGCAGTCTTGCACGTCTGCCACCCAAACTAGGTGGCGAACTCGCTTTCCCCCCACGCACAACCACAGGAACCCCTTCCCCACCATAGGAGCTAGCTGGCCCGTGACTGTGCGTAGCTGTACTGCCGTGGGTTCAAGTGGTGTACTGCTGGGAAGAACGTCCGGTCTTACCAGCGTTACCGATGACCCTGTGTCCACCAGACCCACGGTAGGCACCCCCTGGACAGAGACAGCAACATGGCAGGAGCCCCCACTTTTGGCCCCTCCCCGTGTCCAGCCCACCGCCATAGGTGGCACACTGCTGTCATCTACTTCTGGGGGGGATGGAGTCCCTCCCCCCTGGCTGTGCCGCTGGGCTCCTCCGGGTGCCCGAAAGCGAGAAGAAGGAGTAGAAGGCGAGTCGTCGTCTGCTTCTGGGGGGGATGGAGCCCCTCCCCCCTGGCTGTGCTGATGTGCTCCTTCCCCTGCTTGACGAGCCTGGGCTGGCGAGTCAGGGTCCGCGGTGGACGTAGGGGCCCGCATACCCCTGACTATGCGGGCCCGGCGCCGTTTCCCGGCTCACGACGAGTGGCAGGGCACTCCCTGCGAAAGTGTCCAGGTTGGCCACATCCCCAGCAGACCTGCATGGGGCGCGGGCCACGTTGACTTTGCAGAGTCACCGACCTCAGCAGTTCGGTAATTTCTTTCGCCCAAGCCGGAGCCCCGTCGCTAGACGGGTGTGACGATGCCGCCCTCACTGGATGGGGTATACTTTCCAGTTCCCCGGCTGCAGCTGCGCTCCTCAGCATCTCCCTCTCCACGGCAGCTTCCAGTGCCTCCTGCAGGGACCTCGGGTGCTGAAGCTGCACCTGCACACGCAGATCAGGAGGAGTAATGGCTCCAACAAACAGGTCAGTTGCGAGCTCATTCCGTGCATCAGCAGGCAGGTGACCATATGCACGGCGCACCTGGCCCTCAATGTCATTAGCGAGCCCCCGGAGTGGCTCGCCAGGCTTCCTGCACCTCCCTCTCAGTTCAGTTTTTAAAAGCGCTGGCTGAGACCATCTCCCAAACCTCCTCTTGAGCGCCCCCACCAGGGCTGCGTAGCACCGCTGCTGTTCAGGGTCCAGCAGCAGAAGGCACGAAAGAGCCTCTCCCTCCAGACACAAAGCCAATTGCAATGCTTTGTCCCTTTCTTCCCACCTTCTAGCGTCCGCCAACAGTTCAAATTGAGCGTGGAACGCCTCCCAATCTGATCCACCGGCAAATTTTGGCGTCTTCACTGCGGCCGCAGACGGTGGGGGGGACGCGCCGTGCGGGGAAGGTGTGGGCTGCGGCGGCAGCGGCGACATCTTTACGTCCTCATGGGCTGACGAGCCGCTCGTGTGCGAGCAGGAGCGCGGCTGTTCGACGGTCACCCGTTCCAAAACAGCGTCATCCCGCTCAACTTTAAACTTATGCTCACCGGAGCTAAACATGCTAAACGGCTTGCGGTCCTAGCTAACTCACAGACTGAAGCTAACTTGCTAATGCGCGATACGCAGCGTGTCCTTACCGCGACAAAGTCTCTTCCGAAAATCGTCGGTTTTACTTCTGACACCAGTGTAATAATCTCAGGAATGTAGGCTCAGAGACTTCTTCAGTTATCTTGCATTTATTGTACAAGATGCATTTAAGGCACACAACAGCTCCAACATGCGTCTATCTCCTTTCCCGGCAAAACTCGAACCAACACTTCCTGTCAACAACGTCACTTCCCTCACTTCCCCAGAAGTCCCGCCCCCCAGCCAAAGCCATTGGCTAACACCCCGTAGCCAGCCGCTACAGTATTGTTGATTTTCAATCTATCCTTCCAGTCGAGGGGTTTATTTATTTTGTTATTATATGCAGTTAAGCACGATGCTATCACGTTAGCTCCGTAGCTAAAGTGTTTCGCCGATGTATTGTCGTGGGGATAAAAGTCACAGTGAATGTCCATTTCGCGTTCTCGACTCTCATTTTCAAGAGGATATAGTATCCGAGGTGGTTTAAAATACAAATCCGTGATCCACAATAGAAAAAGGAGAGAGTGTGGAATCCAATGAGCCAGCTTGTACCTAAGTTACGGTCAGAGCGAAAAAAGATATGTCTTGCACTGCATTCTAGTCCTTCACTCTAACGTTCCTCATCCACGAATCTTTCATCCTCGCTCAAATTAATGGGGTAATCGTCGCTTTCTCGGTCCGAATCGCTCTAGCTGCATTGAAAACAATGGGGAAATGTGAGGAGCCTTTCAACCGTTGACGTCACGCTACTTCCGGTACAGGCAAGGCTTTTTTTTATCAGCGACCAAAAGTTGCAACTTTATCGTCGATGTTCTCTACTAAATCCTTTCAGCAAAAATATGGCAATATCACAAAATTATCAAGTATGACACAGAATGGATCTGCTATCCCCGTTTAAACAGATTAGACAAAATGGCGGCGCATTGAAATGCAGCAGCTTGAAGGCGCTCTTGGGAGTGTAGAGCGATTTGGCAAAAAACACCCGTCATTTCTGTCAATTTCATGGCTGGCTCAAAGCGTGAACACTCTGTGATCACATACAACCGACAGACAATTTTGGATGTGGATAGATCGGGTCGTTATAGACTGAAAGATGCATGTACGGTGGACCTCCTCGCTAGCATGGGAATACTTCGCGGGCTACATCGAGCGGCCTTTGTAGCAGCGGAGTCAAGTACTAGCGGGGACCGTCAATGGAGGAGACGTAAGCGGTGTGAGCGGAAGCAGAAGCGGGGATGCCGAGCGGGGCTAACAACAAAGGGAAAGGCTAATCCCCAAAGAAGCGTGGAGTGTCCGGGTAAGGAGTCATTTAAACTAGAACTAGCCGGCGCCAGGCTGGATAATCCCTGCACACATAGCAATTCTCTTAGAATAAAACACAACTCACATAATGTTTTTTCTTTTGTGACCGTGTCAGAGGCAGACATACATTGTACTGAGGTGGCTAACTATGATGCGTTCAGTTTATCGCAGCATCAAGCAAACTATCTGAAAATTCCCGTCGTATCAATTCCTAGATATGGTCGAAACTATTTAAAGTGCACTACGCATAATAAACGCAACATTATCAATATTGCTACTTCGGATAATTTCAACAAACAATCCTCAAAACAGCCCACTACCTATAATATGGGCTTTTTAAACATAAGATCATTATCTTCCAAAACGTTATTAGTTAATGAGGTCATTAGAGACAACAAACTTGACGTCGTTGGTCTCGCCGAGACCTGGCTCAAACCAGACGATTTTTTTTCGCTAAATGAGGCATCTCCTCCTAACTATACAAATGCACATGTTGCCCGTCCTCTTAAAAGGGGAGGGGGTGTCGCACTAATATACAATGAAAACTATAATTTTACACCTAACCTAAATAATAAATATAACTCGTTTGAGGTGCTCACTATGAGGTTTGTCACACCGCTACCTCTCGACCTGGCTGTTATCTACCGCCCCCCTGGGCCCTATTCGGACTTCATCAGTGAATTCTCAGAGATTGTTGCTGATCTAGTGACGCACGCCGACAATATAATCATAATGGGGGACTTTAATATCCATATGAATACCCCATCGGACCCTCCATGCGTGGCGCTCCAGACTATAATTGATAGCTGTGGTCTTACACAAATAATAAATGAACCCACGCATCGCAACGGTAATACGATAGATCTAGTGCTTGTCAGGGGTGTCACCACCTCTAAAGTTACGATACTCCCGTACACTAAAGTAATGTCCGATCATTACCTTATAAAATTCGAAGTTCTGACTCATTGTCAACAAACTAATAATAATAATAATAATAATAACTACTATAGCAGCCGCAACATTAATGCTGCCACAACGACGACTCTTACTGACCTACTGCCTTCGGTAATGGCACCATTCCCAAATTATGTGGGCTCTATTGATAACCTCACTAACAACTTTAACGACGCCCTGCGCGACACCATTGATAGTGTAGCACCGCTAAAGCTAAAAAGGGCCCCTAAAAGGCGTACCCCATGGTTTACAGAAGAAACTAAAGCCCAGAAATTATCATGTAGAAAGCTGGAATGCAAATGGCGTGCGACTAAACTTGAGGTTTTCCATCAAGCATGGAGTGATAGTTTAATAACTTATAAACGCATGCTTACCTCAGCTAAAGCTAAATATTACTCAAATATCATCCACCTCAACAAATATGATCCTAAATTTTTGTTTAGTACAGTAGCATCGCTAACCCAACAAGGGACTCCTCCCAGTAGCTCCACCCACTCAGCAGATGACTATGAATTTCTGTAATAAGAAAACTGAAGTAATTAGAAAAGAGATTAAAGACAATGCATCTCAGCTACAACTGGGTTCTATTAACACAGATACGACTGTATATACGACGGACACTGCCCTCCAAAATAGTTTCTCTCTCTTTGATGAAATAACATTGGAGGAATCGTTAAAATGTGTAAATGGGACAAAACAAACAACATGTTTACTTACTAATTCCTGGGAAACTTATCAAGGAGCTTTTTGTATTATTAGGTCCATCAGTGTTAAATATTATAAACTTATCACTTTCCTCTGGCACTGTTCCCCTAATTTTCAAAAAAGCGGTTATTCATCCTCTACTCAAAAGACCTAACCTCGATCCTGATCTCTTGGTAAACTACCGGCCGGTGTCCCACCTTCCGTTTATCTCGAAAATCCTCGAAAAAATTGTCGCACAGCAGTTAAATGAACACTTAGCGTCTAACAATCTCTGTGAACCTTTTCAATCCGGTTTCAGGGCAAATCACTCCACGGAGACAGCCCTCGCAAAAATGACTAATGATCTATTGCTAACGATGGATTCTGATGCGTCATCTATGTTGCTGCTTCTTGATCTTAGCGCCGCTTTCGATACTGTTGATCATAATATTTTATTAGAGCTTATCAAAACGCGTATTGGGATGTCAGACTTAGCCTTGTCTTGGTTTAACTCTTATCTTACTGACAGGATGCAGTGTGTCTCCCATAACAATGTGACCTCGGACTATGTTAAGGTAACGTGCAGAGTTCCCCAGGGTTCGGTTCTTGGCCCTGCACTCTTTAGTATTTACATGCTGCCGCTAGGTGACATCATACGCAAATACGGTGTTAGCTTTCACTGTTATGCTGATGACACTCAACTCTACATGCCCCTAAAGCTGACCAACACGCCGGATTGTAGTCAGCTGGAGGCGTGTCTTAATGAAATTAAACAATGGATGTCCGCTAACTTTTTGCAACTCAACGCTAAGAAAACGGAAATGCTGATTATCGGTCCTGCTCAACACCGACATCTATTTAATAATACCACCTTAACATTTGACAACCAAACAATTAAACAAGGCGACTCTGTAAAGAATCTGGGTATTATCTTCGACCCAACTCTCTCGTTTGAGTCACACATTAAGAGTGTTACTAAAACGGCCTTCTTTCATCTCCGTAATATCGCTAAAATTCGTTCCATTTTGTCCACAAGCGATGCTGAGATCATTATCCATGCGTTCGTTACATCTCGTCTCGATTACTGTAACGTTTTATTTTCGGGCCTCCCTATGTCTAGCATTAAAAGATTACAGTTGGTACAAAATGCGGCTGCTAGACTTTTGACAAAAACAAGAAAGTTTAATCATATTACGCCTATACTGGCTCACTTGCACTGGCTTCCTGTGCACCTAAGATGCGACTTTAAGGTTTTACTACTTACGTATAAAATACTACACGATCAAGCTCCTGCCTATCTTTCCAAATGTATTGTACCATATGTCCCGGCAAGAAATCTGCGTTCAAAGAACTCCGGCTTACTAGTGATTCCCAGAGCCCAAAAAAAGTCTGCGGGCTATAGAGCGTTTTCTATTCGGGCTCCAATACTATGGAATGCCCTCCCGGTAAAAGTTAGAGATGCTACCTCAGTAGAAGCATTTAAGTCTCATCTTAAAACTCATTTGTATACTCTAGCCTTTAAATAGACTCCCTTTTTAGACCAGTTGATCTGCCGTTTCTTTTCTTTTCTTCTCTACTCTGCTCCCAACCCGGGGTGGACCGCTAGCCTGTGCATCGGATGGGGACATCTCTACGCTGCTGACCCGTCTCCGCTCGGGATGGTTCCTGCTGGCCCCACTATGCACTGGACTTTCGCTGATGTGTTGGACTTTCACAATATTATGTCAGACCCACTCGACATCCATTGCTTTCGGTCTCCCCTGGGGGGGTGTTACCCACATATGCGGTCCTCTCCAAGGTTTCTCATAGTCATTCACATTGACGTCCCACTGGGGTGAGTTTTCCTTGCCCGTATGTGGGCTCTGTACCGAGGATGTCGTTGTGGCTTGTACAGCCCTTTGAGACACTTGTGATTTAGGGCTATATAAATAAACATTGATTGATTGATTGATTGATTGAAATAAAATAAAAAAATTTCAGTAGGCCTTTAAAGACACGCAACTAAGTTTTTTTTAAAATATTAGCTTGAAACAGTGGATCTTCCTGCACAATTATTTGCACTTAAAAATATACGTTTGTAGTGAAAATGATTAGAACAGGGTTCCCCCGAACTTTTTGACTCGGGGGCCGCATTGGGTTAAAAAATGTTGGCTTGGGGCCGGCCTGTATATATATATATATATATATATATATATATATATATATATATATATATATATATATATATATATATATACATATCTATATATCTATATATCTATATATATCTATATATATAGATATATATAGATATATAGATATATAGATATGTATATATATATATATATATATATAAATTCCAAGCGCGATGATGTCACATTATCGATGGGAAAATGCATTTTTAGACATTATGATTTGCCTGAACAGCTAGGAGACACTGAGAGTAACAAGCGGTAGAAATTGGATTATAAAGGACAGATTTAAAATTAAAATAATTTTTAAAAAATATGTCTTTTTTTTTAATCTTGGGACTTCGCGCGGGCCGGATTTGGGAAAGTGGCGGGATCCCTGGATTAGAACATTTGAGAGTTATGTTTGTGTTCAATTACAGTAAGTGTGTTTATCCTAAACATTCCTCTAATTATGCTTGTTGGCTCTCATGAAGTCTGCAGTGAGTAGTAATCAGTGATGTTGTTAAAGGAAAAAGCGAACGGTGTGATGTGCCTATGAAATTAATGAGCAAAATTTGTAAATATTTTGAATACGTCTGTTACTACATTACATATATACTTACAACATGTATATAAAACCTGAATGGAAGTGTTTGGATGTGTTTTTTTAAGCGCTTTATAGGTAGAATAGAGTGAATTCAGTTGACTCCATTGTAAACAGTCTTTTGCTCACATTTATTTACAGGTTAGAATGCATGAAAAAAAAGAAAAACATATGTGGTCTTGTCTTACAAAAGGATTGTAAATGAAAAAAATTCCCCAAAAAGTGCAGTTCCCCTAAACACAAAACTTTGTTTAGCCAAATTTCAGCATGAATGTCAAAGGTACATTGAATCATATTTTAACTAACAGTATAGTATAAGGCAGAGTACTCTGTAAAGAGAGCACATAGGTGGTTTGGCATGTTAATGCCTTTTATTCTTGTTATTGCTTTACAAAAGAGGGTCTAAATTTGAATGCATTTTTTTGTTCTTCTGATGGACCTGTAGCACCAGAGCCCGAGACTACCAATAGGTAGGTGTTTTCATTGTGAAGGTGACTCATGTTTTTACAACCAAACAGTGTTTCTAACTACACCCCAGCTCAAGTACGGCATTATGTCGAAAGCTCATCATCATTTCGTCACATCGTGCTCAGCAATAAAGGAAACAACGTCAAATTATCCGTGGATTACACTTTCATTTCCATTACACTTTTCAGCATGAGCAGAACGGGAACAATAACATCTTCACAAGAAATTCGACATGCATTACAGTTTGTCGTTTCAGATAAAAAGTGCAGCGCTGCACTTAGATGAAATCGCATGAATGTAATCTGTTCAGCTCATTTGTTTGAAAAGGTTTCCATTAAGATAACAAGCACGGCACTGAGAGAAAACATCGACCAGGTGAAGAACTGTCTGATGAGCTGAGACATTAGTATGCAACAAACTACCTATTTTTTAAACAAGTTGTTAAAGCCCCAACCAATATATAGCATTTATTTATGAACACGTGTCACACAGACCTTCCGCTTTCAGCTCTATAACCATGTTTCACAGTCTACATACATCCTGTTTAACAATTGAATCCACACACGCGTGCCCCACACACGCTCATGCATGTGTCTGGCTGCTTTGAACAATCAAAGCACTTCAAGTCTCTGAGGCAAATGAATCCCTGCAGGCTCCTCACGTGCCATCCTCTAGAGGATGCATTTCAGTAGGGGTTTTTTTTTGTTTTTGTTTTTTTTGCTTGTGTACTGGCAAAAAATAACAACAAATGAGCTGTCAAATCAAAGCCCATGGTACATATTCCTTAAATTTCCCCAGTCGTCTCCTCCCCCGTCTCTCTTGTCGCAGACGACTTCCTGTCTGTTGTGCTATCCCTGTGAGAGACAATGTGTGGGCAGTAGTAAAGGTAAAGGTCAGCGCAGTCAGAGGTGGATGTACTGCTGGAGAAAAGGTCACCGTGCAGTAAAAAAGAGAGAGGTATACATCTGCTGGTTTCCCCGAACAAGCAGCGCGGAGGAAGAAAGGAGCGAGTGATATGGCAGGGACGTGATGCTCGGCAGAGATAAGGTCATGAGTCAGTCTCGAGCCTGGTGGAGGCGAGATGGTGTGGATGATTTTTCAACTACATTCATTTATAGCTGTTACGTTTTGGTGTTAGTGCTACTAAAACAATATTGTCACTGTTCGTCTTATCAAGTCAGCGTTGGTGCAATTCAAGTATAAATCATATTTTTTCCCCTCTATGTACCAAGGGCCTGCTCGACTAAAGATTTGCGGGTATTAAAACACATGCTAACTTGATGGCGCACGCAAAGCTGATTAACTAAGCTCCTACGCAGAGAATTGTGTCTTTTAACTGATCAAAATAGTGAGTGCAATACATTTAGCGTGTTTGTCTTTGTGTATATGCAGAATATATGCTGATTATCAGAACGGCCACAATATTGGGAAAAGGGGATGCAAAAATAATCATTCAGCGCTCGCAATGTGATTCCTCAAGACTGAAACTGTTCTGCAGCCGTTGTTTTGCGTCTATATTTAGCACATCTGCAACGTTCATGCAAGCTGGCACAGTTTAAATAGGGCTGTCTGCACCACTTTTGCTTCTATTATTTGTGCACGCAGTCTTGGTAGCTCACCTGCAACAAGCCCATTAATAGTACACACATTTTTTGATTACCTACATCAGGAATAGTTCCATTTATATGGTGTTTTTTTTTGCCATCACTGGTAGTACCCCAATACTTGCTAATGACCATTTTACTTGCCTTAAATGTAAGCATACAATAATGCTGTAGTATGGAAATAAAATTAGATGTTAACACTACATGTTTTAGAGTAAAAAGTGGCAAAAAGTTGCAAACATTTGACTGGAAAGGTTTAAATGGTCATGATCTCACAAGTTTTGACCCTTTTTCGCTGTTTTCCTGTTTTTTTTTTAAATGAATTTATTTATTGTTTTTATCTTTCCCTGTCTTGGTGTTCTTAATATGGTTGTACTTCCTGTTAGACTCCTTGTTTTGCTGCACTTTCACATTCTGCTCTGTTTTCTGCCACCACACCTGTTTTCCATTAGTTAATCCAGCCTGGTAATTCTCAAACTGTGGTACACGTACCACTAGTGGTACCTAGCGTCATCTAATCATACGCCAAAGAATCATGATGTTGTTGGTTTAGGGTCCAAACTATCAAAACTGACATAAGAACGTAACAGAAATGTTGTACAAGTGCTAAGGCTGTAACAATTATTCGGTACAAATTGAACACCGATTTTAACTTCAGAGATATGACTACATCCTTTGGTGAGCCTCTGGATCGATTTATATCTAGTACGGATAGGTCGATGTACGGTTAGAAAGTCTGCTACAAAATATGGCCTCTGTAATCTTGCGAGACTTCTGTGATGACGTAATATGAGAGTAACGTTCTCGTTTACAACTGACAACAACAGAGCAACATGGAAAATAGCACCAAAAGAGTTTACAAACGATTCACCCCCAAATCGTAAATGTAAAGTTTGGTGGATTTAGATTTACTAAAAAGAATAGTCAGTTGGATAAAAGTATGGCCATTTGTAACGTTTGGAAAGCAGCAAAAAAAGTAGCGAGCGATGTTGGAGCTAGGGATGCTAATGCTAGCAGAGCTACCAACTCGCAAGACGAGGACTCTGATTTAAAAGACTTTCAGCCCCGACTTAGCCGCAACGCTGCGAGGTTATCACAGCATCTATTACACAGTTCATTGTGCTAAAGATAAAGACCTACACAGTAACCAACATAATTACATTATGAAAAGCACTTGAGCTTCTACACTAAACTGCTGTTTAGTTTACTTTGTGGCACTTATTGTGTTACTGTGGTGTTATAACAGTCTGTATGATGCACCAGCTTGCTTTTTTGCTGTATTTGTTTGTTGCTACCTGAGCAAACAACAGTAAAAACCTGGTAGCTTTTGCAAAAGTGCTTTGTTTGTATCTTCTTTTCCTAAAGTTTATATGATGCAACACACTGAAGTTGTTAGTACTACAATTTGCTCATAATTAATACACAAACCGTGTGTTTTGCCTTTTTCTATTTAAAAAATAGACACAATGACATTGTTATGACCTGATACATGATACATAAAAAATGCTCCCCATGAAAAGATTTCATCTGCATCGAATCTTAATGTTTT
The DNA here is from genome assembly GCF_033978785.1 of Entelurus aequoreus. Classification (NCBI taxonomy): domain Eukaryota; kingdom Metazoa; phylum Chordata; class Actinopteri; order Syngnathiformes; family Syngnathidae; genus Entelurus; species Entelurus aequoreus. The sequence goes on along the minus strand of NC_084732.1, from coordinate 43,596,311 downwards.
AAAATGTATTGTTAGTGAATTGTATCGTAACCCATCTAGAATCATATTGGATTGGCATTTAAGGTAGAGATGCACACCCTTAACAAGTCTTCATATTTCAACAAGCACACTGTTATTTTTATACTACTCAGTATCTTACACAATCCTATTTTGCATATTTCAATTAGTTTATTTTGGTTAAAAATAAACATACAGTATGCGTTTTGTCAGTGATCTGCTCTGTGTCTAGCCAGATGAGTTATCGCTGCTGTCCTGCAAGCTTATCACCCTCTAAGGCTGGCTCCCCCTCTAATGGAGTCATCTCTATCCAAACTGATTAGCCCCACTGGAGGCAGGAAAAGACAAGTAAGAGAAACAGGTGGGAGAGGCCGAAAGAGGCGGAGGAGGCATAAATAAAAGGACTGGTGCACAGGCGTAAAAGATAGATGGAGTGCAGTGCAGGGGGCAAGTGTGAAACAATTGAAAGAGAAGTAGATATAGGAAAAAATGCAGAGGCCAATAGAAATAACGGTGGGAGAAAGTGAGGGGTGAGGAAATCAAAGCATCCAGGAGAAAGCAAGTGAGCAGTGCGCTGCGTGTCATAGGCCCCCCTGGCGGGAACAATCCATCTCAAATTGATCTTCCAGCTCGGCCCAGCAGGGCATTCCGAATCAATCTCAAATTGATCTCTGTGCCAGAGGTCGGGAAAACTAGCAGTGGAGCTTATCAGAAATATAGTGGGGCTGGAAGAATCTGACAGGGAAACTTATCACACTGCACAACAGGAAATGGGCTCTGAGCCCCCGGGGTAGCGAGAGGGCGAGCCTGCACCCTCTACACACACACACACACACACACACACACACACACACGTATTCAATGTCTCTGCATGTGCCAAACACAAACTTGCACATGCATCCCCAACAACCCCTCCAGTACTACGGAGAGGCTTCGCCGTGCACACGTGCTGCAACAGTACACACCTGGGGGCAACTTGAAAGAAAAACAGGAAATTTGACCGGACTTGAAGGCATGTCAATATACTTTAAACATTTTGATTTGAGGCCTGGAGCGCCTAATGACTTTTAACACATTTAATGTGTCCTCGCTAAGTCTGTGTGAGGGACTTCAGGAAAGACAATCAATACTTGCATTTCGATGGGGAGTTAGCTTAGAGGGCCAACATGTCTCTCGAGGCCCAGTAAATGTAAACCAGTAAACGCCTTCAAACCTAACAGTATCAACAGGAGCACTCTAGTGTTCAAGAGCCCAACAATTAAAGTACCAGTAGAGAGGAAAAACAAGTTGCCTCTATATTGATGCTATTATCATATATATCCGAATTATGACACCGAATGACTTCCAAAGTTTGCCAATAAATAGTTATGATCAAAATTGTATCAATCTCATAGAGATTCCCAAGCCATTTTGATAATGAGGAAGCCAGTCACATGATCGCGTATCGTAGCGGTAGGGACCACAGATCCCTTCCCCACAAAAAACAATGCAAATCATGCAGAGCCAACAACGATTATTTCATGAAAAATTATGAGCCAGAAACGTCTATTGTTGATTCTGAATATAAGGAGGACAAGCTACAAGTTTTAGAAGCTCTGCTAAACAAGTCCAGCTTTAGTGAAACACTAAGCATCATCTAGCAGTATTGCTAAGTGCTAAACAAACAAAAAAAACTACCAACACTATAAAACGATAGCTTACTGTACAATGTTTTCTCTCACTTCGATAACCACTGACAGGATGTCCTTATCTTCCCGTTTAGATGAACAATTAATAATCATGATGCACACGAAGGGTTAAAAAGGAAAAGTCTCCCTGCAGACACTGTCTTCTAGGGGTGTGGAAAAAAATCGATTCAAATTTGAATCGCAATTCTCACGTTGTGCGATTCAGAATCGATTCGCATTTTTAAAAAATCGATTTTTTTTTTTATATGTATTTATTATTTTTTAATTTAATTATTTTATTTTTATTTTTATTTTTTTTATTAATCAATCCAACAAAACAATACACAGCAATACCATAACAATACAATCCAATTCCAAAACCAAACCCGACCCAGCAACACTCGGAACTGCAGTAAACAGAGCAATTGAGAGGAGACACAAACACGACACAGAACAAACCAAAAGTAGTGAAACAAAAATGAATATTATCAACAACAGTATCAATATTAGTTACAATTTCAACATAGCAGTGATTAAAAATCCCTCATTGACATTATCATTAGACATTTATAAAAATAAAAATAAATGAACAATAGTGTCACAGTGGCTTACACTTGCATCGCATCTCATAAGCTTGTCAACACACTGTGTCCAATATTTTCACAAAGATACAATAAGTCATATTTTTGGTTCATTTAATATAGCGTTTCTCAAAGTGTGGGGCGCGCCCCACTGGTGGGGAATAGAGACATGACAGGTGGGGCGCGAGGAACGGGAGGAAATTTCGGCGTGGCGAAGTTGGTAGAGTGGCCGTGCCAGCAATTGGAGGGTTGCTGGTTACTGGGGTTGTGTCCTTGGGCAAGACACTTCACCCTTGCTCCTGATGGCTGCTGGTTAGCACCTTGCATGGCAGCTCCCGCCATCAGTGTGTGAATGTGTGTGTGAATGGGTGAATGTGGAAATACTGTCAAAGCGCTTTGAGTACCTTGAATGTAGAAAAGCGCTATACAAGTATAACTAATTTATCATTTAAATTTTTATTTTATTTTTTATTATAGTCTTAGATTTTTTTTTTACTATGCTTTCATTTTCTATACACACTGTAAATCACTTTGTGATTCTGTCTGTGAAATCCGCTATATAAATAAATGTAAATTACTTATTTGTCCTGTAGGCTTTAAAATTCTAGGTAGGAGCAAAAGTTTGACAGACAAAGCAACAGTAACTAATGGGGGCGGGGCTAAACGGAACAAACTTTCACACATGGGTAGCAGGCTAAGAGTGGCAGTGTCAAGCCTGCAACCCCGATTTGAAAAGCTGTGCAGTGCAAAACAGGCTCATTGCAGCCACTAATGCTGGAGTACTGTAAAACTCATGTTCACTTGCCCTGTCTTGCCAAATGCATAGCTCCTCCTTTTTTTTTTTTTTTGCAAAGATTGCAAAGTAGCACTTTTATTTTATTTTATTATTGAAATTGATGCAAGTTATTTGATTTATTATTGAACTTGATGCAAGTTATAACACTTGTATTTTATTTATTATTGAAATTGATGCAAGTTATTTGATTTATTATTGAACTTGATGCAAGTTATAACACTTTTATTTGATTTATTATTGAACTTGATGCAAGTTATTTGATTTATTATTGAACTTGATGCAAGTTATAACAGTTTTATTTTATTTATTATTGAACTTGATGCAAGTTATTTGATTTATTATTGAACTTGATGCAAGTTTTGGATGGGTATTTAGAGGGTTTTGTGGGCAAAATAGAGCCCCATTGACTACATTGTTAGCGGACTTTTTATGTATTTATTTATTCTTGACTAAAAAGCCATAAAAAAAAGAAAAACATATGTGTTCATGTCTTTTATAAGGATTTTGACTGATAGACAGCACATCTCTTTCTACACGTCTTTCTAATTTTTGCGTATTTCCAGTATGACTGATCTGGTAATATGGTCAAAGTGCAGAAGTGTTCCAATTGTGAAGTCAATCTCCAGAACTAACCGAAATTATTCAGAGCGGAATATTCAAAATGGCTGACTGAATTTGCGGCATTTTGTGATGATTAAAATGTGTTTTTTACATACTTTTATTAAATAAAAGTCGATAAATGCGATTGGATATGGTTTAATGGATACAATGAAACACAATTAAGCATATAAAGTCAACTTGTTTTTCCACGCTACTGGTACTTTAACTACATATTAAAAGTGTACAGTATGTTAAAGCCATCTGAATATGTCTGCTTATTACGTTTGTAAAATTTGAAATTGTAAAGCCAACGGAAAACTAATGATAAAGTTTTGGCTTTGATTTGCCATTACTAATGGAAAAAATGCCATCTATATTTACTTTATTTTTCTTTAAATTTTTTCTGCTTCCAATAGCTGCTTTAAGATCCAGAAAGAGGCAGCTTGTTGACAGAGGACAACCAGGGCATGTAGAAAAATAATTCACATTTCCCTTTTGATGACAGAATGCATGTTCAAAAAGTCAATCTCCAATGTGGTTGTGGTCATTGGGTAAGCGTGAATGGACTGGGGAGTGTGTGTCAGTGCATGGAGAGACAGCAGGAGGTTTTTCTGTGGCCTGGAATGGCAAAAGCTTTCTGTCAGCACTGAAGTGTAATGGAGGTTAAGGTCAGGTTAAAGTGACAGTAGAAGTGTGACCGTGTGTGTGCTTCTGCACGTGAGTGTGCGCGTGTAAATGTGTGTGCATGCATGAGTGTGTATGTATAATCCAAGGAAAACAGAAAAACATATTGCATTGTTCTTCAGTTGTGTCTTTATGGATGTGTTTTTTGTAGCTTCTAAGCAAATTCAGGTGTGCATGTTCCTATAAATTCCTGGTTATCATTTGAGAAATAATTCCAGGGTTTCCCCCAGATTGCCAATATACTGTACCTGTGGCAGTGGGTGCATGGCCAACATGAAATCATCATAAAATGTGCATAATCTACAATGTTGTATTATACCGGACATTCATTTAAAAACAAATCTGTTATTATTAAGTAGTAGTATTAACATATATTCTTCTTATATTATATAATTTTGCTCTATTTATCAAATATTGCTGTTTATTGTGCAGTGTACTTTTTAAAAAGTGTCTCCAGTCCTTTTAGTGACTTAGAAAAAAAGCAACAAAAAAAATAAATAAAATAAAAAGCAAACAATCTAGCATCTTTTTCTGGTGTTACTGTTCTCGTGTTTAGAGACTTTACATCGCTCCTTGTCCACGTTGAACAGCGAGAGCTGCAGCAAGCCTGACATCAAACTGGCTCCGCTCTGCTGCTCCAGCCTTTCTCTCCTTGAAGGCCGCGACTGTCCTTCTCATATATGCACATTGCACATGTTGTTGATCGCTGTCCATGGGTATATCTCCAATATATGAAAGTACGTACAGATCGCAGACCTCCTGCCTCCACTCCAGACAATCCTTTGTGTATTGCTTATGTCCTCCCAACATTCAGTTTCAGCACTCCTGTTTCGGTGATCAAAATATTTTTTGGGCGACCAAATTTTCGGTTTATCAATAGTCAATAATGTGCAAATAACAGTCTATATCAGGGGTGGGCAATTAATTTTTACCGGGGGTCGCATGAGCAACCCGAGCACTGCCAGAGGGCCACACCGACAATATTTCAATTAAATTTTGCTCAAATAATTTTTGATATACCGTAAGATAAATAATAATAATAATAATAATAATAATAATAATAATTTCATTTAACCTAACTTAACTTTATACAAAAGCAGATTGCTTTTGATGGTTTCATTTTTAACATTGTCTTACACAATACTTCCTGATGTATAATACAATGCAAAAATGTCAATTTCTGTCACTTTATCCTGCATCCTCTTTAAAAGTCCAACATTTTTCTAGGTCAGATTTGGACAACCATCTGTTGTCACACCTGCCAGCTTGTCCCATTTCAGTCCTAACATGTCTAAACACACATTTACCTATGTGAACAAGTCATTACCTGTGGTTGTCTCTTTAATTGACTGCATGGCTGCCAGCTCCTCCGTGATTTGAAAGTCTGCAGTTATCCCACGTAAGAAGATGAGCAGCTGGGCGGTGTCACGTACATCGCAGGTATAGGCGGTATAGCTCGGTTGGTAGAGCGGCCGTGCCAGCAACTTGAGGGTTGCAGGTTCGATCCCCGCTTCCGCCATCCTAGTCACTGCCGTTGTGTCCTTGGGCAAGACACTTTACCCACCTGCTCCCAGTGCCACCCACACTGGTTTAAATGTAACTTAGATATTGGGTTTCACAATGTAAAGCGCTTTGAGTCACTAGAGAAAAAGCGCTATATAAATATAATTCACTTCACTTCACTTCACATCGCAGCTTACGTTACAGTGCGTCGGGAGAGTGACACGTTCTCAAATGCGCCCCTCTTCTCCGGGCATATCAGCGCAACAGAGTCCAATAAGCACTCCTTAATAAACTCTCCGTCAGAAAACGCCTTACTTTTTCTGGCGATTTTGTGAGAAATGACGAAACTTGTCCCAACAGCTGCATTTCTGGGGGTGTGAAATTTGGCAAAAAGTCCTTGTTGGGTTTGCAGTTTTACCATCAACGCATCAGCCTCCCTTGCGCGCGCTTCATCAGACAGATTCCGGTATTTTTCCTCATGCTTCGTCCTGTAGTGGCGATTCAAACTATATTCTTTAAACACAGCAACCTGTGTACCACAAATTAAGCACACAGCTTTACCTTTAATTTCTGTAAAGAAATACTTGGCAGTCCATGTCTTGTTGAAAAAACGGCATTCGTCATCAACTTCTCTCTTTTTAGCGTCTCGGGGGTAACCGTGCATCACTTGTCGCTGTGCACCTTCACTCATAGGTTACACACGGACATACGCGCATAAATAACACTTTTCAAAATAAAAGCAGCACAGTTGTATTGCACGCACGACAGATGTTTTTAAAAATGTATTTTGTAATTTGTGATTGCCGCTGTTCACATTCACTCACAATCGCGCACGAGCATAGTCCACACGGAAGTAATACAAATAACGCTTTTCAAAACAAAAGCAGCACTGTTGTATTGCACACTCGACATAAATACTTTAAAAAATGTATTTTGTAATTTATGATTGGCCTGACGCGGGCCGGACAGGGACGCACAAAGGGCCGGATGTGGCCCGCGGGCCGTTAAATGCCCAGGTCTTGTCTATATACAGTACAGGCCAAAAGTTTGGACACACCTTCTCATTCAATGCGACTAGTGTAGATTGTCACTGAAGGCATCAAAACTGTGAAATAACACATGTGGAGTTAATGTACTTAACAAAAAAAGGTGAAATAACTGAAAACATGTTTTATATTCTAGTTTCTTCAAAATAGCCACCCTTTGCTCTGATTACTGCTTTGCACACTCTTAGCATACTGTATACCAGTGGTTTTCAACAAGGTTGAGGTTTCGCAAACATAATGCAGGAGGTTCGTGATTAGACTTTTTTTTTTTTTGATTCAAGTCAGGAGTCAGTTGTGCCATTTCACCAAGCCTTTAATCACCATTCAATGTATATTTTTTCAGTACAATCTTTTCAGATGAGTCTCTCTCCTCCTCCTCCGCTGGCCGCTCACTGTTAAAGACAACAGATGATCAGATTAACACGTACCACCTGCGAAATCTAATCACCTGCCAGCTGCGTCTCGCCGTCCCGCACATGCCCCGCCCCTAGTCGATGGCGCTCCGCCCTCAACACCATCGACTGAGGCGGTGACCTTTTGCTCCTGCAGTGCGCTAATCACAACCTCCCCCCACATATAGCTAGGTCCAATTTGTTATATATTCTAGCAAAGTGCAGATTGGATTTTAACCTATTTAAAACATGTCATCAAAATTTTAAAATTAATCTTAATCAGGAAAAATGACTAATGATGTTCCATAAATTATTTTTTTAATTTAATAGTATATATATTTATTGTGAGAAATCATTAAGATGATCAGTGTTTCCACAAAGATAAATATCATTAATTATTAATAATAACATAGAGTTAAAGGTAAATTGAGCAAATTGGCTATTTCTGGCAATTTATTTTAGTGTGTATCAAACTGGTAGCCCTTCGCATTAATCAGTACCCAAGAAGTAGCTCTTGGTTTCAAAAAGGTTGGTGACCCCTGCACTATAACATATATCCAACAAATTGTAGTGTAGTTCAGAAACATCAGTGGCATGGATGCCCTACTCACTCACTGTAAATAAATATGTTATAGTATTTGTGTTAGCATTTAGAATAACTAACAATCAGTTGCCTGCTGGCGAGGTGGCGAGTTAGCTATACGCGGTGGAAGCTGCCAGCTAGCAATTAGCGCTCTAGTTGTCAGATAGCGATTAGCGTTGCAGTTGTCAGCTAGCAGTCAACGTCCGAGTTGTCAGCGAGAAATTGGAGCGCCAGTTGTCAGTTAACATTTAGCGTGGCAGTTGTCAGCTAGCGAATAATGTGCCAGTTGTCACCTAGCAATTAGCGTGCTAATAACCAGCTAGCTATTAGCGACGCTACACTATATTATTTGAATATTTTAGTATTGCACAGTAACAAGGTACTATTAAAACCAGTTTATATTAAAATCGTAAACATGTTATATAAGTTGGGGGTCCCTGCTCATCATCTGTTATCATCTGCATCTGGGGGTCATTGGTCAGGAAAACATTTAAGACCCCTGCTGTATATTGTACCTCTTCTTACCCAAAATCCGCTGGGATAGGCTGCAACTCACCTGTGACCCTAAACAAAAAAAGTGGTAAAGAATGAATGAGTAAATGAATATGAATTATATGCAACACAACAGGCCAGTATTTGGTTTTGTCCCTTGGTTCCCATAAAGGTTTCCCAGCCTGCCTTGGTGGTAGAAAACTTCTTCTCAACAGCAGCAACTTTGAGGCAGATTCAGAATGTCTGTTGGATAATGTTAGCTGAGGTTAAACTTTTGTCCAGCAAGGCTTCTTTGGGATGATTGAGCAAATGTCAGTTCTGTCCATCACTCTTGTGTATAACCATAAGACTCTCGTGGTGACATTTCTGAATGACATCATAGTGTTTTCCCACCACAGCCCTCCAAACGGTTTCTTTTTACTGTCGGAATGGGATAGTGTTGACTAACACACACACACGCACGTGCACATAGTCTTGGAGCTTTTATGTTTGGTTTGACAGTGTCTTGTCTTCTCTGATTTTCTTATGATGGCGAGCACAGAAGTCAATTTTAGCTCATTGTCACCATGCTGCTTTGCCCCTCCTCACTGCCAAATTATAATGACTAACAGCTTTTAATTCTCCAATAATTTCAGAACAACAGTATAGTTCAGCCCATGACAAAGAAGCATTGACCTGACAGATATGAATAGACTGCAGGGATTTATTTGTCCAGGCCTACTCTAGTAACCTTTTAACGATGAGCTCTGAGACACCTCTAATGGCAAACCTTTTCCATTCAGGCTCTTTTTCTTTCTAATGGGAAGGCTGCGGGCAGATAACTGTAAATGTCCTATTGGATGTCACTTGTCACCTCCCTGCTGTGTGATACAGTTAATTAGCACTAAATATCCCAAACACAGAAATGTTCTAATTAGTGCACCTTGTGAGACCTTTTATCGCTCTTTTTTTTAATGAATGATGGAGAAGTTCAGCATTTGGCCCCCCTCGACGTACAAGCAGCGCATCACAATTAGGCAACGTACACCTTAACCAGCTCCCCTTTCACAGCTTGTTATCCATATAAATACAAAGAATGACTTAAAACAAAAAAGTCAGGAATGTTGCAGTCATACAGAACCATATTAGATAGTGAAAGTAGCATGCAGAGAGCAGTGTGAGTTATAGATGGAATTAAAGGCTCTGTGAAGGGAGTCGTAGAGGCTCATTATTAGCAAAAAACTGTTTTGTTTTGTTTTTATTGTGGAAACAATCACTGGTAGCAGTAGTAAGATAGTATCTGGATTAGAATAAAAAAATCATACATATTGTAAAAGCGGTGGAGATATGAAGGAGTTTGACTATCTTTGAGCAAGTCAGCCTTTTATTTAATGTTTACGCACTGTCAAAGGATCAGGTCTTGCCTGCCACTGTCCTCTGCAGCCCACATCGGGTAATTACAGCTCACTGCACAATATTCCCATTGCTACACTATTCCCTCCTCACAACCACCCTCGCCCCGAGAGGCACTGAACATTGACGTTTTTTTTTCAAGAACAGGAGTCCACAAAAAAACACAGTCTCAGCTAGCCCCGCCCACATTGTGACCCACATAGTCTCCCACATAGTCTCTGAAATGTTGTGGCGGCCTTCTTGCCCTTCTCAGGCGCCCCTGCGGTGGCGGGTATTATATACTGACTGTTAGTCGGTAACACTTACAGTCATACTCTTATTTCACCTTGTCAACATAATCACGAGAGCCGAGTCAGGAGCTGGTGTGGACGTTAGACAGCTTTATTTCCACACACAGAACGGAAGTCCAACCCAATGTATATAAACCCACCTGGCACTCCCCCTGGTGGTCACTGGGTGTAACAGTGCAGACAAAACATAAAGCTCAATACACAACATCCCTCCCCACTTATTCAGATTCACACCCACCTAAAACCCCCCTATTAAATCCGGCCTATAAAAACAGACTAGGCCATAAGCACTTAAAACGTGTGTTATGTGCAAAATGATGCTTTGTGCGAAACAGCGGTGTAACAATAAAATAAATTGAAATACCCACTTAGGGGGCTATTGTAAATAGGGAACTCAAACTTAAACACATATATCTTACTGAGGTCGGGGGGTAGACTACCCCCGAACCTCGGAGTCAGTCAACGGGGATTATTCTGCCCCAAAACGTGTCATGACTCTGTAACAACCCACGCCCCCACAGTTCAGAGATTAAGGCGGTCTGGAGCTCTGGTAACCCGGAGTGGATACCTCCGGCCTGGCGCTCCAACATCTGCTGTCCGTCTGGGTGACCCTCCTGGCTCGGGGGCGACTGTCCCGGTTCCCAGAGCATCCCTTCTTGCTGGAGAAGGGGGAGGAGCAACCGGTTGGGCCCCAATTGTCAGTTCACTCGGCACAGCTGGTTGCTCTGGACCAGTGGGAACCAACAGCGCACGGTCACCGGCTCTCATCTGCTCTGTGTGACGTCTCCAGAGTGCGCCTTCCCCCACATCCACGGAGTAGGATACCGGTCCCTCTTGTGATGCCACCAGTCCAGGCATCCACTTCTCCTCCCCCCGTCGATAATCACGCACCAGCACGGCCTCCCCCACTGCAAACCGTCTGTTCTTAGCCACCAGGGCTCTGCGTTCTCATTGGCCCTCCTGCGCCAGCTCCACCGTAGCCGACACGTTTGGCTTCACAAGGTCCAAGCGAGAGCGGAGCCGACGGCGCAGGAAGAGCATAGCCGGAGACTCACTCGTCGTCATGTGAGGCGCATTCCTGTAGCTGAGTAAAAATGCTTCCACTCGATGTTGCAGCGTAAATGTTCCCCTAGACGCTTTCAATGAACGCTTCAGCGTTTGCACAAAACGCTCTGCTTGACCGTTCGTGGCGGGGTGAAACGGCGCTGAACTTTTGTGCTTCACTCCGTTTGCCCGGAGAAATGCCCCGAACTCTGCCGCTGTGAATTGTGGCCCATTGTCACTAACCAGTGTCTCTGGTACTCCGTTGCAGGCAAACATACTCCTCAGGGCCTGTACAGTCTTCTCCGTCGTCGTCGTTTTCATCACCTGTACTTCCGGCCACTTAGAGTACGCATCTACCACCACCAAGAACATGTGTCCTTCGAACGGCCCCGCGAAGTCCACATGGATCCGTTGCCATGGGGATCCTGGCCACGGCCAGGTGTGCAGTGGGGAGAGCGCCGGGTTCTTTTGGTCCCGTTGACACGTAGAGCATGTCCTGGCCTGCTGTTCAATCTGGGCGTCTAACCCCGACCACCAGACATGGCTCCATGCAATGGCCTTCATCTTGACCATGCCCGGGTGCCCGGCATGTAGTTCCTTCAGAAGCTGCGGTCTCAACGCTGCAGGCACCACCACTCTACTGCCCCATAGCAAACACCCCTGGATCACCGTCAGTTCGTCTCGTCGCATGTAGAAGGGTGCCAACGCGTCATTCTGCCCAACTGTTCCAACAAACTGGCCTGACACTACCATATCTACTACCCTAGAGAGCACTGGGTAATATTTAGTTCCCTTCCTAATATCTTCACTGTCCACTGGGAGTGTCTCAAGGTGATGTACTGTCACCCTATCTACTGCGTCTGGCTTTTCCCCATGCGCTACCTGCAGTGGCAACCGTGAGAGACCGTCTGCATTCCCATGATCTGCTGCTTTCCTGTATTGGATTGTGTAGTTGTGTGCCGCTAACACTAACGCCCACCGCTGCAGTCGCGCGGCCGCCATAGGTGGCGTTGCCCTACTGGGACTCAATATACTTGTCAGCGGTCTGTGATCTGTGATTAGTGTAAAATGGCACCCGTACAAATAGGCGTGGAATTTACGTACCCCAAAAATTATTCCCAGCGCCTCCCTTTCAATCTGAGCATAATTTTGCTACGCCTTGCTCAGTGTCCTAGAGGCAAAGGCTATGGGTCTCTCCTCACCACCGGGCATTACGTGCGAAAGTACCGCACCCACCCCATACGGCGACGCGTCACACGCTATCCGCAGGGGCAACCTGGGGTCATAATGCGTTAGCACCTGTTCTGATTGCAGGTGGTCTTTTGCTTTAAAGGCTTTCTCACACTCTGGTGACCACTTCCATGCCACTCCGGTGTGCAAAAGCTCATGTAACGGGCTGAGCATGGTTGCCATGTTTTTAACAAAACGCCCATAATAGTTTATCAGGCCCAAAAAAGAACGGAGCTGACTCACATTAATGGGGGCTGGGGCCTCCGCTATGGCCTTAAGCTTCTCTGGGGACTTATGTAGCCCTTTTTTATCAATGACATGCCCCAAATATTTTAATGAACTCTTGAAGAATTCACATTTCTCCTTCTGTACTCACAAACCGAATTTTCCCAATCGGCCCAACACTACATCTAAGTTTTTTAGGTGATCTGCATCGTTCTCCCCAGTCACCAAAATGTCGTCCTGGAAACAATGGACGTTGGGGAGGCCCTGCAACACTTGGTCCATGACTCGCTGAAAGATTGACGGCGCACAGGTGATCTAAGTCTAAGTACTAGTTTACATATCCGAATAATGGACCAGAAAAGTTAATTCAAATAAAATAAGAAAGAAAGAAAGAAAGAAAGAAAGAAAGAAAGAAAGAAAGAAAGAAAGAAAGAAAGAAAGAAAGAAAGAAAGAAAGAAAGAAAGAAAGAAGAAAGAAAGAAAGAAAGAAAGAAAGAAAGAAAGAAAAAAAAGGGAAAAAAGAAAGAGAGTGAATCCCAATGCTTCTACTTTTCTGTTTTTTTGACTCCGTCTCATTTTCTAGTCCAGCAGCCATTCTGGTTGCAAGCACATGCAGTGTGGGCAATTGCCGACACCGTATGCACATGTGCATTACAAACATCTCCCAAAAGGACGGTGCACAACTGAGATTCAGTTTGGATCGTACACTAGAAAGACCCGTTCATAAGACTCGATTCGTTCGCAAACGTTACATCTCTAGTGTAAGTCCAAATGCAAGCTTGAGGCATAACTAAACATCTTCACATTAAACGTACATGTAACATGAAGTAAGTACATTCAGCATAGAAAATTTAACTAATTGACTACTGGATTGTCTGGACTATAAGCTGGTACTTTTTCCCATGCTTTGAACTCTGCGGCTTATAAAACGGTGCAGCTAGTTTATGGATTTTTCTTTGCCAACAGCCATAATGTTTTGTATTCAACAAATAGTCTTCATATAACAGAGATACTGAAAAGGTGTGTTATTGTTTGTGCTATGGCACCATCTTTTGGACGAGTTTGCTCACTGCAGATGCTGCGGGTTTAAAATGTACTTCCTGTTTTGTACCTTGAACCAGAAGTATAACTGTCCAAAGCGTTCTGCACGAAAGGATTGATCATTCATCACTCCGAGCAACGTTTGTAAGTTTTACAATACAATTAAAACCAATCATACTTACTTAATCGTCCCATGTGTGATGTCTGTAGGAGTGTTTTCATGCATATTTATATGTGCTATCGTAATGTAATCAAGCTAGTGTTGTTAGCGAATATGCTTACACATTTACAATTGTCATTGTTAGTGTTATCAACTTACAACGACATTCTTTTTGTATTGTTTCAGTTTAGTAAATTCACCAAATTGTCATTGTGGAGTTATACTGTATTTTAAGTGTTGAAATAACCTTTGTAGACATTCTCATCAAGGAAACTAATATTATGAGCATCATCCTGACACGTGCAGACTGACTAATTAAAATGATAGCTTCCACTAAGGACCTGATCTTATCCAAACATTAAATATCCTCTGCACTGTTATTTTTAACCAGCATGATTCACTGAATGACACCCTTACTTACAATCATGGAGCCTGCAGAAGTCATTATTGTCCTAGATGTAATGAACACTTCTGGCCATACTGTCAGGAAGGTTTTGAGTCACTTCAGTCGTTTAGTTTCCCCTTAGTGATGCCCTTGTGCTTGACTTTGTTTTATTTCTTAAACTAAGTGTCTATTACACGTAGGTCAACATAAGTAGAGCCCGTTCCAACCCTGCTGGCCTCTTAAAATTTCCAAACTAGTGTTCTAACAACATGCTTTGCATTTTGAAGAGGTTCAGTCGTAGTTAAAAAATACATGAAGCATTTTTCTTAGCAGCCACAACAAGGTCTGGCTATCAAATGTCCGTAGTAATTACTTTATGTTGTATTTCCATCACCATGGTTCATCATTAGTGTCTAATCGAAGCTAAAGTGTGAAGCAGTGTTGCCAAAGTAACAGACTGGGCTACTCTTCAGTGATGTTAAATGTTGTATGAAATGCTAATCGTAACAACACTCCATTTTATTTTTATAATTATCCTAACATAATATTTGAACTCTTTAAGTGACTTCAGTTGCAGTGTGGTGCCTCAGGGTGTCTCTTCAGTCTCTTTTGATGCAAGGCTTCCATCTTGACTCACACACGAACTCTGCCCATTTAAAGTGGGTCAAACAAAATAAAAGGTCCACCTGCCTTATCCAACCAAGTCCGCTTTCATGCAAATATATGCATCATTTTGGATTAACCCGGGTTCATTGCTTGGTCTTGTTTAGCTTAGGCTGACCATACGTCCTCTTTTCCCCGGACATGTCCTCTTTTGTGGGGGTGTCCGGGCTGTCCGGGCGGGGTTTCTTAAATGCCTCAAATGTCCGGCATTTTGAATTAGAGTTGCGTGTATTTTCAATGTACGTCCAGGGTTAAGTTAAGAAGGGGTTAAAAAAAAAAAAAAACGAAGGTGTGCGCACTAGCAACATTCGTGAGGGAGGGGCAGAGACACAGAGCAAGAGAGCTAGTGAGTGGAGAGAGACATGAGAACAAGAAATGCCGAAACGTAAATGCAACTTCACGGATGATTTGCGGGAAAATTATTTGTGTTTTCGTCCTGGCCGTGACACATGGGAAGCAGAATGCACTGTGTGCAAAGCAGCAACGTATGTATCTGTGGCAAATAAAGGGGCCAACGATCTACAAGCCCATATCGACACTACAAAGCACAAAACAGCTGTGCAGGGCGAGAGCTCGTCTGCTGTTTTTTGTTTAAATGTAATTAACTTGTTTTGAGGCATTATTTATGTTTAGATTATATACAAGAGGTTATTTTGAATATTTCTACCTCTGCACTTTTTTTTTTCCAAAACTGTGAATGTTACAGAATATAAGTGTGACTTATTTTGTTATACTGTCAACCTGTCAAGACTTGATTCTTGGGTTGTGTTCTTCCGGAAGGCAAAGGAAAATTGGCGCGTGCAAGACGTGAATTTAAATACATGATTTAATTTTAACAAATAAAAAAAAGGAATAAACAAAAGGCGCTCACAGCGGAGGTAAAAAACTTGACTAGGAAAACAAAAGGCGCGCACAAAGGCGGAAATACAAAACTTAGTAATGAACACAAAACTTGCACAAATGCATAAACTATGAACAATTAAACAAAAACACTAACTGTGGCATAAATGAACAAAACTTACTTGGCAAAGAACTGTGACATGACATGAAGCAGAGTGCTGAAATAGTGTGAGGACGCCAGGACGAACAACAGAAACAGACAGATTTAAATAGTGACGTGATCAGTGAAAACAGGTGCGTGACAAGACAGGTGAACAGGTGCGTGACATGACAATGTGAACCAGGTGAAACTAATGGTTGCTATGGTGACAAATAAAAGTGCACAAAAAGTCCAAAACCAAATCCCAACATGACTAAAACAAAACATAATCACAGACATGACACAACCAGTGTTGGCGTTAACGCACTTTTTGTGTTTTTTTGGGGGTTTTTTTTACCATTTGTGGCCCACAACTAATGTTTTAAAGGCCCACGGCACATTCTAAAAATACTATTAAAATAAACAAAAACATAACAAAAGTGAAATAAAAAAGCTTAAAGGTGAAATGTAATTTAGAAAAAGTTGCAATGTTGACTAATAAAACAAAGCTGTTTTTTTTTTTTTCAAACTGTCATTGCTCAAAACATAATATTGAATCAAAATCAATGTTATTATGAATTATTGACCTATCAAAGGTTCCGATTACTTCACATCAAATATTCCACTTTGAAAAATATTTTTGGTGGCAGATTTTGCATATTTTGTGTGTTTGCCATAAAAAACATAGTTTTGTTTGACAAAAAAGGGCGGAAAACAAACAAACAAACAAAAACAACATAAAAAAAACTAAAACATTTTGAAATGAGGAATAGATCTGAAGTTGATGTAGACTCCAGAGATTTAAGCGTTAAATATAAAATGTATGTATGCCCTGGCACACCATTATCATCATTTCATGACCAAAGCAAAACACTTTTTACACTTTTATACTGAAATAAATACACCTACAACTTATAAAATAAAAACATAGAAAAAACTACCAGCAGCGGTAAAGTTTAGATCCATGAAGGAAAGAAGAAAGTGAATGAATGTTTATAACTGAATACATTTACATATGTATACACATTTGTTTTCTTTTGTATTATCTTTTTTAATGAATTAGGTAAAGTTTATGACAACCTTTTTCCAAAACACAATATAGAATGTGAGATATAACAGGATAATGCATAAGTTTATAATTTTTTTTCAAAACGCTTACAAAAAAGTGGGACCCCAAAAATTTACTGTGGGACCCCATTTTTATGACTTGATGGGGTCCCTGGGACCCCATTTTGAAAATTCCTAGCGCCAACACTGCTGTCAAAAGAGAAGAAAAAATGCTTTATTTAAAAAAATATATTATTTATAAAGCAAGTTCCAGTATCATTGGCAAATTTTCACCTAGTCCCGGCCTTGGCGTGCTGCCCGTCTTGGCACGCATATATGTGTCCTCTTTTTGGGATTTCAGAATATGGTCAGCCTAGTTTAGCTGCCGACTCCTCGTATGAACTTTTCTCAGAAGGTATTTAATGTTTGTAACAGCCTTGTATGGAGAAATGTCCATAATTATTTTTAATTTAAATATCAAAGTGTACACTTCTGGTGAAATGATAAGGGAACCATTTATGGCTATTTTTGTACTATATCCAATTATTCATGTTTATATGTTATAGAAGAATGAGGTATTTTGACCCTGAACTTATTTTTTACTGTTTTTTTTTTTTCACCACAAACTTTATGTGGCTTTTTAAATACCAACAGGCCTGAATTTCATAAATATTTCATAAGATTCTAGTTTTAGAGTTATGTGATCCTGTCTTTGGAAGTTTTAGTCTTAGTGTTAGTTACACTTTCATAGCTACTGTGCTGTACTGTGCTGTACTGTGCTGTACTGCCTCTGGAGGTTTTTTTTTCTTTTACCTTTAAGTCATTGTGCTCATTTCATGTTGATACAAGTTGCTCATTAAGATAACAAGAAAAAGAGGACAATACTGTAATTTTACTTTTGTAAAAATACCAATTTCTTACTTTTTAATCTGTTTTTTTAGTAAGTAAGTAAGTAAGTAAATGTGATTATGGCCTTTTCCAGTGATTTTTTTTATCATCTGCTAACTTTCTGTTTTGTCTGAGAAGTTTTTCAGTTTGTTTTATTCAGCAGAGCATTGAAATATTTTTCTCACACTTGACTACTGTATTTTCCAGACTATAAGCTGTTAGTTTTTTCCCAAGCTTTGCACCCTGTGGCTTATAAAATAGTCTGGCTAATTTATGGATTTTTCTCTGCTAATTGTTTAATGTTTTGTATTTAACAAATAGTTTTCATTAAACACTAACAGAGACCCTGAAAATGTGTTATTGTTTGTGCTACGGTGCCATCTTTTGGACAAGTTAAAAATTATCATTTGGTTTCATGCCATGAACCAGAAGTATTACTGTCCATAGCGATTCTGCTTTAAAGATTCTTCATTCACCACTCCAAGCAATGTTTCTAAGTTTTACAATATAATTAAAACAATGTATACTTATTAAAAACAACATTCCATGAGTGATATCTGTAGGAGTGTTTTCATGCGTATTAATATGTGCTCCCCACAACTCTGAAAGGGATAAGAAGTAGAAAATGGATGGATTTGTATGTGCTATCGTAATGTAATCAAGCTAGCGTTGATAGCATTAGTGAATATGCTAACACGTTCACAAGTGTCTGTGTTGGTATTATTAACTTAAAATGCCATTCTTTTTTGTATTGTTTCAGTTTCGTAAATTCACCAAATCGTCATTGTGGAATTATTGAGCCTGTTTAGCTGATTGATGAGCTATCTTCCGCAGCTAGTGAATCGATGACATGACTTCTGTTTTAATTGATCAGCCGTTTTACTGCCGTGTGACAGGCACTGTTTGAAAACAATTAAGGTAAATAAACATTTACAAAATCTTTCGTACCGGATACCACAAGTCTGTAACTTTCATACTGCGGCTTGTAGTCCGGTGCGGCTAATATATATATAAACATGTTTTTTTCCTAAAATTTGGTGGGTGTGAATTAAATACCGGTGCGCTTTTTAGCCTGAAAAATATGGTTAGTTGTTAAGTCTGTACTGTAATTGATGCTGGAACTGCTGTTTGGGTATTTCAACAAAATGGAAAAAAAAGACTAGCACCAGTGTGTCCTCTCTAGAAAAACGGCAGCAAAAAGTGCCTGCTAGCTCACGGGCGCCACCTTTTAATGGTGACGCAGAAAACACTAGTGCCTCTTTAGGATTTATCTGTATTTTATTGACCAATAATGATGATGTCACACCTACATTAAATACATTAGGCAGGCTGTACAAAGTCATGGTGTGGAATAAAGGTTTCTGCAAGCATTAAATTTGGCGAAACGTTAACAAACATAAACAGGCAGGACGCATGTTAAGTGTACAGAGTGCAGTGTACTGAGAGTCTAAGTTGACTGCATACTTAAGCAGAGAGAAAGGTCTTGCAGCAGCCTTATTCAGTTTCCTACTCTGTATTAAATCCAAAAATATGCAACTTTACCGATTTTTATTTGAGGCTATGTCAAAAAAAATTTGAATCATACTAAAAATAAATTTATAACACAGTAATGTAATTTTAAAAAGTAATAAAATGTATTTATGTGGTGTTTTTACACTTTACATATTGGTGTCCTTTCCTGCATGTGGTAAAGGAGCAATTGATATGAAATGTTTGAGGTTTTTAATCACTGTGAACACCTGTTACACAGTGAGATTTGAAAGGGGGATTATGATAATATTATGTTAAAACAGTCCAGAGCCATTAAAACTTTTGTTAACTTTTTATACTCCATTCTGTAACATTTTTCTCTGACATTGAAACCGTATTAGAACAAGAGAGAAGTTCTATCAAAACTCGGTGCTTAGATGCCACAAACAAAGATTTAAGGGTGACAGACGGCAATGACCTTCTGCCCCTTTTAGGAATATAGAACATGGTGTTATGATTAAGTTGTGCCAAGAATTCAAGTGTTGGATGCTAAAAAGACAGGCACTCTCATGTTTTCCAATGCGGACATAGTCTGGCTCTTAGGCCAATGGTGCGGGAGTCATACAAGGCTGTATCACGCCTGGGGGTCCGCCACTCTGATCCAACAAGATCACAGCATCAAGCGGGAATGTCAGGGGTGAATGTCCACACCCTGACAGCTGTGGGAGAATCTGACTCACCCTGCCCACTGTGCTCATCATCCTCATCTTCTGACAAAAGCCACTTTCCACCATCCAGTACGTCTACAGTTTCCTTTCACCTTTAAGCATTCACACACAGCACCAACATTTCGGAACATGGATGAAGTAATTAGAGTAAGGTAAAATATGATAAATCTATTTGGGACAGCACAGGAGAAAGTTATCTTTCACTTTTGGAGCTAAATGCACATACAGTAACTGTGGTGCGTTCAAGGAACCTTGATTCAAGTTAGAAACAGAGCTGTCACAAGCTTTTAAAGACAGTTGGAGGCTCCAGCAGATGCACTAATAATAATAAAATCATAATAATAAAAATTATGTTTTAGTTTTGTTAATCCCATATTTAAAAAGTCAAAAACGTAATTAAAAAGCTGGTTTCACTTAATTTGGTTTAACTTCCATACTCCTATGAAGAAGGAAGAAGTGTCTGGTTAACTTGTGTGTTTTGTGACAATGTACCTACCGGTAATCAGAGTATAGTATGCTTGGCCCAGCAAGATATGCAGCCAGTCATAGAAGCACAGAGCTTGGCTAAGAAAGCCACCTCAGACAGAGTTTTACCCAAAACCTTATTAAATTGCAGAGACCGATCCTACAATTTATGGCAACTGTGGATAATGAAATGGTAAGTCCACTAACAATAGATGGTAGGGATGTAACGTTTCATCCACTACATTGATCTGTCAATTTATATTCCTAAGATTTAACTACATCAATCTGTGCTCAGCAAGTTGGCCTTCCAGAAGATATACTATATATCGATCTGACATCGTTTTCAAAGGCAATCAATCAATTTTATCGATACTAGTAAAAGAAAACATTGGACTCGGTAACGGCAAACTTTATATGAAGTTTAGCACTTTTATTAAGGACGTTAAATGTTACTCAAGTCTCTTTGCCTGTCAGTAATCAAAATATACATTGGCGGATATTTACAATGGCTGAGAAAGGTCACAACAAATGCAAAGGCCACAAGACAATAACATAAAGCCACAACCCAACAACGTTCAGCCACAACACAATTGTAAAAAACATATAAATACAAATACCACAACACAACAACATAAGGCCACAACACAATTTTCTGCCACGGAGGAATCATATGGACACAACGTAAGTGACAGCAGACACTTTGGCTGAAGCGAAAAGTTGAAAGCAGTGTAATGAACATAGTATTAGTGTTATTGAAAAAGTTATTTATGACTGAAAAAGTGGTCAAACTTCATTTACTTTTCCAACTTCCTTCAGTAGACCGTTTTTAACTTTCCGCCTCAGTCACTTGGTCCGTCGGCAAAACTTGCTCACTTTCACTTCCGTTGCATCTTTATGTTGTTGTGTTGTGGCTTTATGTTGCTGTGTTGTGGTGTTTGCACCGTCGCTGTTTATTCAAATGAGAGTAGTAGCAGGTCAAACCACTGCTGATTTAACCTGAAAATGTTTGGTTGCACTTTATTTCTCAGGTAAACCTACTGTTAACTCAACCTGAAGAGATGTTGGTTGCACTTTTTCAAATAAGATATGAATGCATTGGCCATTAATTGTTGTTTACCTGCTGTTTGTATCCATAATATATTTAAACCTAAGTGCCTTACAAGAAATAACAGGAATATAAGAAACTTCACATGGAGGAAAATTCACCTTAAGGTTGCCCAAAATCGTATTGGCAACCTCAAAATATGATCCGAATCGTATTGTTCTTAAAATGAATTGTGACACCTCAAGTAGATTGACAAATATTATGACACATTAGCATGTAGCATTGGAGCTTAAAGGGGCTGTTTGCAACTTGCTCACAGTTACATCTTTCAAAGCAAATAATGTAATAATCACACCATCGGCTAGCTTTTGTTAACATTAGTGGTTTAACAGAACACATTTGTGTTACAACGGTCTATATTTCTCTCAATTACCAAGTTTGTGTAGTAAAAATATTTACCAGCCCGAGTAAAATAATTGGTGTTTAAGGCGATCACTCACTCTGTCTTGTAAACACGTATGCCCAGAAAGCGCGGGTACACATAAACAAACAGTTCAAGAGAAGCAACGAACAATTTGCAGTCATGTTGTTGTTATAATTGAATATACATTCATTGACGGCTAACACTAACTATCCAAATCGCTATTATTAGCTAACAACATCCAAAGCTAATGTACGTACATGTGTTACGTAATTATATCTGAGAACCTGGAAAGAGGGCGGGATGTACTGTGTAAGATACAATGAAAAGTTGACGCTCTCTAGGCATCTGTGTAAATTTTGCAAACAGCCCCTTTAACTGGATTACATGTCAAATAGTAGTGATAAAAAAGCTACAAATATGAGGCAATATCATTGCATGGATGTACATAGTCGTTTCAAATAGAAAGGTAAACATTTTAATAACACATAGCCTATACTTATGCTTCATGGACTAAAAGATGTTGAAAGAGAAAGCTAATAGAACAAACTTTGAGATGTTTTTATATCCCTGGTTTTGAGGTTCATTTTTCTTCTTCACTCTTCTCTCGCCGCAGGTTATCTACATTATAGGGGTGGGCCAAATGAAAACCCAACTAAATAAATACATAGAGTGGGGTGCGGGGATCCTTAGAGGTACTTGTAGGGTGTCCGCAGCTAATTGACAGATAGTTAATAGTAATGGACCCTTATTGGGTCACTTATTGTACACTCTCAGTTACATTAAAAAAATTGCATAGATTTTTCTTTACAAACTTATTTGTAAGCCATCTTTTTGCTCCCTTTAAAAACAAGCCGTTTGGAGAGGCGGAGTTGTTAGATGCAAATAAACCTCTCCTCAC
This sequence comes from Entelurus aequoreus, assembly GCF_033978785.1. Classification (NCBI taxonomy): domain Eukaryota; kingdom Metazoa; phylum Chordata; class Actinopteri; order Syngnathiformes; family Syngnathidae; genus Entelurus; species Entelurus aequoreus. Next base: position 43,573,596 of record NC_084732.1, on the reverse strand, counting down.
CATGCCGCCTCACGTCAGCAATCACCACCGCTCGACAAATTTGTATTTTTATTTTTTAGCTTTCCTGCTTTTTTTTTCCACTTTTGACATCAAGACCGCCACAAGCCATCTGTTTTGAGTGACTTTCACCACAACACAACATCCCAGATGGTATAGCAAGATCAGCAGCTCACCGTGTTTTGCTGCCGGGAATAAGGAAGGAGATGATGCTGGCGGACGAGAGAGAGGATAAAAGCCAAGGTGACGTACAGATTAGAACTATAGGCTGGCTAAGGTTAAACTTCTACCAAGTCTGTAACTTTCTAAAGCTAGACCCTGGACGTATACATGTGTATATTGACAGTAACAGACTTTGCTATTCTATATCATGTAAATAATTCCGCTGCACAGCTGCTTTGAGTTGTAAACAATGGAGGTTCAAGGCTGCAAACTAGGCTACGAGCAACATCGCGAACATAATAATGGATTATATAACTTACTGGTTCATTGCCAAACACAGTAGACACTGATCTAATTAAAAGTAGTTTTTTAGGAAAATCATTCTTTATTTTGCCGGAGGACGGTGACGGTATTTTCTTACAGTAGAAGGTTAAGCTAGCTACACAACAACGCAAACTAACATCATTCACACATTTCTAACCTATGGTTATTACTTACTGTTTCATTGTCTCTTCCATTGTCATAAATAGTAGTCACCGAGCCTGCCATTAAAAGTAGATTATTGGAAAATCCATCTTCATTCTGGCACAGGTTTCTGTAGCAGGACTCTTCGAAGTGCATTGCACACACAAAGAGAGTCTTCTTCCGAGTTGAAGGTGCATTGTCACAAATCATAAAAGTTAAAAGTAATGCACTTTCTTACTTCAGATGAGGCAGAACGTTTGTGTAGTGGCATGCGCTGGTTAAAACAAAAAAAAACAACAGAGCATATTCCTTCATTTGGTTTCATTCTCGGGCAGCACGGTGGAACAGGGGTTAGTGCGTGTGCCTCACAATACGAAGGTCCTGGGTTCGATCCTGGGCTCTGGGTCTTTCTGTGTGGAGTTTGCATGTTCTCCCCGTGACTGCGTGGTTTCCCTCCGGGTACTCCGGCTTCCTCCCACCTCCAAAGATATGCACCTGGGGATAGGTTGATTGGCAACACTAAATTGGCCTTAGTGTGTGAATGTTGTCTGTCTATCTGTGTTGGCCCTGCGATGAGGTGGCGACTTGTCCAGGGTGTACCCCGCCTTCCGCCCGAATGCATCTGAGATAGGCTCCAGTACCCCCTGCAACCCCGAACGGGACAAGCGGTAGAAAATGGATGGATGGATGGGTTTCATTCTCGACATGATGTTGTGGCACAGCCGGTTTTACATACATTTAAATTGGCTGACTCACGGAAGTATGTTTGGGTAAATGCCTACCATATATGGATAATCTGCTGACATCACACTTGAAAAAAACATCACACCTTTTGAAGAAATTTCCAAACGGACCGTTTTGAGGAAGTATGGATTAAGGCAAGATTGTTTTATAAATATCACTGCAATGCCTCCACGGTTTGATTTAAAATTTTCAGGATTTATGCAAATCCCAAATACACATAAGCAGGTACCATCAGGTAAAAAAAAGTTGTTTTTTCATAATTGGGCTTCTTTTTAAAGAGCTGTGATTGGATATATTCCAACTCGTCCCACACCTTTACAAGACGAAATTAAAAATGATTGGATTTCATTTCTGTCAACCTTTTTGTCTCGTGATTCATGTTGACTAAAACTATAAAATTTCAGTTATTTTATAGTTTTAGTCAACATTAATCTTGTTTTGATGAGTTATCGTCATATTTTTGTCAGGGGAAAATAGGTTGTTGACGATAACTTAGACAAACATCATTAGCCAACGAAATGAACACTGTTTCAGAGACAGAAAGCGGCTTGAGTATGGGTCTGTGAAGCTAAGCCACAAAGAAGTGTTTTGATGTCGATTAAAAACCATAATGTGACTCCTTTAACATTGTTAAAAAACAATGTAGTATAAAATATTGAACCTTTTGTTGTGCCATACAAGTTACACCCAACTCTTCAATTTCTTTCCACTATTACTCAAATTTGCAGAGGCACAAGTATATTGATAAACCGAGCTATACCCATGGAAACAAGACAAAGTATTACACTCATCTTTCCTCTCTCCGTCCAACCCATTATCCAGTGGACTGTGGTTTCACCATCATTGAGTGCAACCACAGGCATCAATGAGACAAGCCAGATGCAGCGTGGTGTGTGGTGGACAATGAGTGGAGAAATAGGTCTCCTTTGGGACACTTTTTACCACGTCTCCAGCTCCCTGATGTATTGCATGTTGTCTGATGCGTTCCATCTGTTGCTCCGTCTCCTCTCGCCCTGCCTCTCTGTAAAGCGCTAACACTCCATCAGTGTAGTGCTTCTCAGCTTCTTTTTACGTTAACGCGGCGGTTGCAATCAAACCTAACGTGCTGTCAGACATTCAATGTGACATAAACTAAAGACAGGAAAAATTATTGCTATCCCAAACACAGTCCTTATCTCTAGCTGAAAAATTGCTTTCAGCCTATAATCCAACCTTGATGCATTTATGAGCTGCTCTGGTTGACTCTAGTAGCCCTGCAGCGGTAAATCATCACATGCACTCGTACTGTACATCTACATGATGAAGTCCAGTGAGCCAAGCAGTAATGGACATTAAGGAGTAGATTACATGGTGTTGTGTTATTGATCTTCTGCTAGCCTGAACATGTCATTGATTAAATCAGCAGAGGGTGTGATCACTGCATGTTAAAGGCCTACTGAAATTATTTTTTTTTTATTTAAACGGGGATAGCAGATCCATTCTATGTGTCATACTTGATCATTTCGCGATATTGCCATATTTTTGCTGAAAGGATTTAGTAGAGAACATCGACGATAAAGTTCGCAACTTTTGGTCGCTGATAAAAAAAACCTTGCCTGTACCGGAAGTAGCGTGACGTCACAGGTTGAAAGGCTCCTCACATTTCCCCATTGTTTACACCAGCAGCGAGAGCGATTCGGACCGAGAAAGCGACGAATACCCCATTAATTTGAGCCAGGATGAAAGATTCATGGATGAGGAACGTGAGAGTGAAGGACTAGGTTGCAGTGCAGGACGCATCTTTTTTCGCTCTGACCGTAACTTAGGTACAAGCTGGCTCATTGGATTCCACACTCTCTCCTTTTTCTATTGTGGATCACGGATTTGTATTTTAAACCACTTCGGACACTATATCCTCTTGAAAATGAGAGTCGAGAACGCGAAATGGACATTCACAATGACTTTTATCTCCACGATAATACATCGGCTAAATACTTTAGCTACGGAGCTAACGTGATAGCCTCAGGCTTAACTGCATATAGAAACAAAAGAAATAAGCCCCTGACTGGAAGGATAGACAGAAAATCAACAATACTATTAAACCCTGGACCTGTAAATACATGGTTAATGCTTTCCAGTCTGGCGAAGCTTAACAATGCTGTTGCTAACGACGCCATTGAAGCTAACTTAGCAACGGGACCTCACAGAGCTATGCTAAGAACATTAGCTATCCACCTACGCCAGCCAGCCCTCATCTGCTCATCAGCACCCGTGCTCACCTGCGTTCATAGGGCAATAGGGAAAGTGTGACGTGTGCACAGCTTATATCAAACATGAATTATAGTGGTCAACAAAAGTATGGCAATTCCTTCTTTCTTCTTTCCAATTTCCTGTTCCTTATTTCCTCCCAGCACAGGTGCATACTAGTCCTTTAAATACTTCCTGTTTGCATACGGCACACCCATGTCCATGCCCACGTGACCAACACCTCCCTTATACCCTGCAGACACACCCCAACACACTTTGTTACCCAAAACCTTTACTCTGTCTCTTACACAGTGATTAAATGAAAGAGAAGACTATGGAAGTGTTATTGTAGCAAAATTATTTGCAAACATCGTATCTCAATCTGTGCGCGTTTAATCCAAATTGCTTTCATGTTTACTAATTTGTGTGTCTGTATATCAATCCGAGTGTGTGTATTCAGATTCATTAGATCGGCGTATGTGTGTTTTAAGTTGTCTGTCCCTAATCAGAATACACTTCGATAGGCTGTCTACTTACACGTGATTTTTGCGACACTTTTGCCATGAACAATTTGAGCGAGCGCACCCAGATTCATGAGTGTGTAATACAACTTGTGAGCGTACCTGAGGTGTGCCTATATTTAACCAACCACGGAAGACACCACACAATTTAAACCAATCAGAAACAACGTACAACTGAGGTGTGAAAGAGGGACGCCAAGAACCGCTTTACGTTGTTTCTGATTGGTTTAAATTGCATAGTGTCTTGTCTGGTAGGTTACATGTAGGCACAGTGGATTGATGGGTTGGTCTGGGATTGGTTATATAGATCTGTCTGTACAGTGATTTGAGCGTGTAAAAAGAGTTGTCTGTCTGTAACTCCCGCTTGCCTTTCCTTATACTCACCACCACAGGTACCTTGTAGCCACTGATCATGTTATTCTGCGATGAAGTAAACCACAATAAACCACGTTCGAACAGCTGCTCAGAGCTGTAATGCTTCACTCTTTGATCGTGACAGTCACGCAATTTAACCCTTTCTCACGCTACACGCCACACTTGACATTTCTCACGCTAACATTTCCCATTCACTACTGTATATTTTTTCATATAAATAAACTTTTTTTTTCGCAGCAATTGCCATAGTTCGAGTAACTCTGACTGATCGAAATAACCAATCCCAGACTCAGCCATCAATCCACTGTGCCTACATTTAAACAACCACGGAAAACACTATGCAATTTAAACCAATCAGAAACAACGTAAGGCGGGTCTTGGCGTAGGGTTCTTTCTGATAGGAGACAGATAGACAGACAGACAACTTAAAACACACATACGTGGATCTAAAACACACGTACGCGGATCTGAATACACACACTCGGCTTGATATACAGACACACACATTTATGAGGGGCCGTTAGGGACATTATTCAGAATTACCTCTTACATACACTACTGAAATACTCTCACATAAACAACTGAAATCTTTTTCTTTTATACACACTACTGAAACACTCTTATAAACACTACTGAAATGCTCTTACATACACTACTGAAATGCTCTCACATAAACAACTGAAATATTTTTCTCTCACACACCCTACTGAAACACTCTTATAAACACTACTGAAATGCTCTTACATATACTACTGAAACACTCGTATAAACACTACTGAAACACTCTTATAAACACTACTGAAATACTCTTACATACACTACTGAAACACTCTTATAAACACTACTGAAACACTCTTATAAACACTACTGAAATACTCTTACATACACTACTGAAACACTCTTACATACACTACTGAAACACTCTTATAAACACTACTGAAATACTCTTACATACACTACTGAAACACTCTTATAAACACTACTGAAATACCCTTACATACACTACTGAAACACTCTTATAAACACTACTGAAACACTCTTATAAACACTACTGAAACATTCTTACATACACTACTGAAACACTCTTATAAACACTACTGAAACATTCTTACATACACTACTGAAATGTTTTTGTCTCACGCACACACACACACCTGGAATTATTTTTCACTAGTATGTATAAACGGGTTTCACCTGTGTGTTTGTGTGCTTTTTACATGTGTGTGTAAGGGACAACAATTTCAGTAGTATGTGTGCAAAGATTTCAGTTATGTGTATGAGCGCATCTTACCATTGTGTATATGAGCATTTTACCACTATGTGTAAGAGCATCTTAGTAGTGTGTGTAAGAGCATCTTACCACTATGTGTAAGAGCATCTTACCATTGTGTATACGAGCATTTTACTACTATGTGTAAGAGCATCTTACCAGTGTGTATACGAGCATTTTACCACTATGTGTAAGAGCATCTTACTAGTGTGTGTGAGCGATGTTGCATTCCGGTTCCGGTATAATCCCCGCCCCTTTTCAGACAAGTTTATTTTTATTTTTTTTAAAGCCAAGTTGTGGACAAAATGTCTGCCGACAAGTAGCTTAACCGAGGCGGGAGCTCCACTTCATAATTTGAGGGCTTCAGCGGAGAATATAAGAAGACTTTCAATGCAACAAGGGTCGGACTGCAACTGTGAGTCTCCGCTGCAGGACGCGGCACCTGAGCGGCCACACAGCGGTGCCTTTCTCCTCCCGACAGCCGCAGCCTGGAGCACTCGTTCCATTGCGAGTTTGCACCGCACACATGCAACGTTTCAGTTCATGGACATCGGGGCAAAAGGAGGAAAAGGTAATTAGACATTATTTATTTCTAAATGATTGTTGAATCACACGAAATGTAAGACAACATGGCATTGTAGTGAGCTACAATGGTAACATGTCCAAATGTGAGTCACGTCGTGTTACGTCAGTAGCTAATCATATACTAATGATAATGGATTGCATTTATTTAGCGCTTATCATCGACTAGATAAGGGGTCCCCAAACTACGGCCCGCGGGCCGGTTACGGCCCTCCGAAGTCCAACATCCGGCCCGCTGGGAAAAACAATTTTTTTGTATTATTATTTTCAATCTGTCTTTTCTAATCTAATCCATTTTTTGGTGTTCCCTAGCCGCTCAGGCAAATCATATTGTCTACAAATGCATTTCCCTGTATGACTTATATTGTCTTAGCTGTTTTCATGTGATCTGATTGTTACATTCTTATTTCAGAGTCACCACACAGCTGCATGACCATTTCAACAAGGATGGAATAAACAACCTCTGGATTCATGGAACTTCTTTGCACACAAATATATTAATTGGAATATTCAATAAATTTCACATAGAAACATTGTGAATATTATTTTCAACAGTGTGTTGAAAACAACCTTTTTTGGCTCAGAAAGGTTCCTTATGTCTCATTATTCATATCCTTTCAATACTTGTCGGTGTGTAATTCCAGATAGATGTAAACATTAATGAGACAACAATGAACATTTTTCAACAAGTGAACCCACTTGAAAATGATGGCAACTATGGAATAGACATTTTCACTTCATTTCTGCACTTTATTCAGTGGACAACATGGGAATAATAAGGTTTGTTAAAATGTTTTCTTCACGTGTGCAGTGTATTCTGCAAATTAACATTTTGTTTAAACATTTTGTAAAAAATAAATAAATAAGGAACCTGTTATACAGACCTGTATGAAGTTGCCCACTTTATTAGTGCAAATATCAAAATAACACTGCAATAGTTTGTGCTGTGAACATTTATGTTTCTACGGTTGATGTTTTTAAGTTATTTTATGTTCTGACTAGTAATGTCATCCAGCCCCCACCACCACACACACTTTGTCAAAATCTCCCCAAACTTGTCTCAAACGCTTGTGATACACAATTTTTCTGTCTTATGATTATTGTATTTAGGTTAGGGGCTAGGTGTAAATATTAACACATTAACTTAAACTATAATTTTAGACAAACAATATCTATTGTCTGACTACAAGAAGCATTGAAAAGTATATAAATAATAAGGCATAGGGAACCGTTTTTGAGAAGAAAAAAAAAAGATATTTAATATATTTATGTGAAATGTATTGAATATTCCAATTAATATATTTGTGTGCAGAGAAGTTCCATGAATCCAGAGGTTGTTTATTCCGTCCTTGTTGAAATGGTCATGCAGCTGTGTGGTGACTCTGAAATAAGAATGTAACAATCAGATCACATGAAAACAGCTAAGACAATATACGTCATACAGGGAAATGCATTTGTAGACAATAGGGATGTGCGTATCGATCCTGTGGTATCGATATATCGATACTCACACGCTACTCATTTGGCATCACTTTTCTGAAAAAAGTATCGATATAAACCAAAAAACGGCATGTGGGGGGTGCAAGCATCACTTTCAGATGTTTTTGATAATTTACTTAACTTACTATGTGCTGGGACACCCCTGTACCTGGCAGAGTATAGAGCTGGCCCAGTCACGTCACAGGAGACAGCGAATGAGCGTCGTCAACGTGCAACACACACACAGCCAGCCGACAGCGATGCAGCCAGGCATATCCAGTGTCAGGCATTGTTTATTTTATTTTTTTACTGAATATTTTTGTTTAGATGATTATCCTAAATTCAAATAATTTCCACTCAGGGGAATTTACTGTTAGTTGAAAATTGCTTGAGTATTTAAAACAAGATAAGAAAGAGATACATCTTTGCATTACAGTTTTATTTTTTTCCAAGAAAATCTTGAAATATATGATTGAATGTGATTTTGGTTTTAATCTGTAACATGATTTCTTACATTTCGAAAACATTAGCCTATTTCATATTTCATTAATTGTTAATTATATCACAAACTTTAAAAAATAACTGCAGCTTCTTGCGATTTGGATTTGACAGTTAATTGGAAAGCCCTAATATGTAATTATTATTATATATAATATATAATTATTATTATATATAATATTAAATTTATTTTTCATATTTATGTTATTTATTTTAATTTTACTTGTATTATATATTGACCATAATACATGTGGTATAAATGGTCTGTATTTGTCTTGTGATTTGTCTTAAATAATAATAGTAATAATATTTTTGACTGACAAAAATTGCCAATAAGAAATTAATGGTATCGGTATCAGTATCGATGAAAATACAAGAAAAAGTATTGGTATCGTATCGAATCCTAAAAGTGTGGTATCGCCCATCCCTAGTAGACAATATGATTCGCCTGAGCGGCTAGGGAACACCAAAAAATGGATTAGATTAGAAAAGACAGATTGAAAATAATAATACAAAAAAATTGTTTTTCCCAGCGGGCCGGATGTTGGACTTTGGAGGGCCGTAACCGGCCCGCGGGCCGTAGTTTGGGGACCCCTTATCTAGTCGATGATAAGTGCTAAATAAATGCAATCCATTATCATTAGTATATGATTAGCTACTGACGTAACACGACGTGACTCACATTTCGACATGTTACCATTGTAGCTCACTACAATGCCATGTTGTCTTACATTTCGTGTGATTCAACAAATCATTTAGAAATAAATAATGTCTAATTACCTTTTCCTCCTTTTGCCCCGATGTCCATGAACTGAAACGTTGCATGTGTGCGGTGCAAACTCGCAATGGAACGAGTGCTCCAGGCTGCTTGGCTGTCGGGAGGAGAAAGGCACCGCTGTGTGGCCACTCAGGTGCCGCGTCCTGCGGGGGAGACCCATGGCGGCAGTCCGACCCTTGTTGCATTGAAAGTCTTCTTATATTCTCCGCTGAAGCCCTCAAATTATGAAGTGGAGCTTCCGCCTCGGTTAAGCTACTTGTCGGCAGACATTTTGTCCACAACTTGGCTTTAAAAAAAATAAAAATAAACTTGTCTGAAAAGGGGCGGGGATTATACCGGAACCGGAATGCAACATCGCTCACACACACTAGTAAGATGCTCTTACACATAGTGGTAAAATGCTCGTATACACAATGGTAAGATGCGCTCATACACATAACTGAAATCTTTGCACACATACTACTGAAATTGTTGTCCCTTACACACACGTGTAAAAAGCACACACACACACAGGTGAAACCGTTTTATACATACTAGTGAAAAATAATTCCAGGTGTGTGTGTGTGCGTGAGACAAAAACATTTCAGTAGTGTATGTAAGAATGTTTCAGTAGTGTTTATAAGAGTGTTTCAGTAGTGTATGTAAGAATGTTTCAGTAGTGTTTATAAGAGTGTTTCAGTAGTGTTTATAAGAGTGTTTCAGTAGTGTATGTAAGAGTATTTCAGTAGTGTTTATAAGAGTGTTTCAGTAGTGTATGTAAGAGTGTTTCAGTAGTGTATGTAAGAGTATTTCAGTAGTGTTTATAAGAGTGTTTCAGTAGTGTATGTAAGAGTGTTTCAGTAGTGTATGTAAGAGTATTTCAGTAGTGTTTATAAGAGTGTTTCAGTAGTGTATGTAAGAGTGTTTCAGTAGTGTATGTAAGAGTATTTCAGTAGTGTTTATAAGAGTTTTTCAGTAGTGTTTATAAGAGTGTTTCAGTAGTGTATGTAAGAGTATTTCAGTAGTGTTTATAAGAGTGTTTCAGTAGTGTTTATACGAGTGTTTCAGTAGTATATGTAAGAGCATTTCAGTAGTGTTTATAAGAGTGTTTCAGTAGGGTGTGTGAGAGAAAAAGATTTCAGTTGTTTATGTGAGAGCATTTCAGTAGTGTATGTAAGAGCATTTCAGTAGTGTTTATAAGAGTGTTTCAGTAGTGTGTATAAAAGAAAAAGATTTCAGTTGTTTATGTGAGAGCATTTCAGTAGTGTATGTAAGAGGTAATTCTGAATAATGTCCCTAACGGCCCCTCATACAAATTAGGACACACACACGGGAATTGGATTAGAAGCGCACAGATTGAGATACATGTTTGCAAATAATTTTGCTACAATAACACTTCCATAGTAGACAAGCTCAGAGCACTTTGAGAGAGAGAATGAGCTGCCAGCCTTCATCTTCCCTCACTTCCCGTCAGGGCTCTGCCACTCTCACCACCATTATTACTGTAAACACAAGCTGCCCAAAACTGACAAGATCATTAGCATGGTACTTGTGTACATTTTTTGATCACTAAGGTCCTGATCTACTAAGATCCTAAATAAACAAGCACTAAATAGTGTGGGCATACAAAACACGCTAAATCAATCAAACAATCAATCAAAGTTTATTTATATAGCCCTAAATCACGAGTGTCTCAAAGGGCTGCACAAGCCACAACGACATCCTTGGCTCAGATCCCACATCAGGGCAAAGAAAAACTCAACCCAATGGGCTACAATGAGAAACCTTCTGAGGGGACCGCAGAACCTACGCAGTCATGCGGAGAACATGAAAACTCCACACAGAAAGACCCCAAGCCTGGGGATAGAACTCAGGACCTTCTTACTGTGAGGTACATGCACTAACCCCTGCCCATATTAGAATGTATCTTTTTAAAATATAGACCAGTGGTTCTCAAACCTCTGAAATAACTTGGCTCTCCAAGTACCACCATAGTGATCAATATTAAAATACGGTAGCATATTAGGGCTAAGTATTTACTAAAAACAAGGCTTTATTTAAAGGGGCCATAAGTAATGATTTCATGTCAAGTCATCATTAAATGGCCCTGATATGTCAGAAGGCATTAATAAATCATGTTCTTTTCGAATACCTTTATAACTGATAACGATAGTTCAGCCGGGATATTCTCATTTCAAAATTAGATTTACAGCCCCGAAATATTGTTATTGTTTTCATTTTGATGCACCGCCCTCCACCGTTTGACCAATTAGAAAGTCAGTGAGTGTGTCACATCCAGGTTGCCAGTTACACACGGCCACCTTCGTCGAGCTACTGCCATTGGTAAAGTTACTAAACATGTCAGACTTTAGTAAATCTAAAAGGCGTCGTTACGATTCTCAACTTATTCATGACGAAGCCAGGAACAAAACTAGGATTTGTATCGAGGATGCCTTTGAAAGAAGGAGACGATTGAAGGCGGAGAAGATTTTTTCATCTGATGCCAAACTTGCTAATTTCTTCCTTGATAGGTAAGTCAGGCATTTACGTTTTCTTATTACTTGTAATAAATGTAAATGGACATTTTGTATGTAAACTATATTGTCCAATACAGTCTATGACCTTGTCTAACAAAGCTAGTATGTTCGTGCAACGAATGCTCAGGAGCGAATCACCATCGAATCACCATCACACTATGGTAAATGGTAAATGGGTTATACTTGTATAGCGCTTTTCTACCTTTTTATGGAACTCGAAGCGCTTTGACACTATTTCCACATTCACCCATTCACACACTGATGGCGGGAGCTGCCATGCAGGGCGCTAACCAGGACCCATCAGGAGCAAGGGTGAAGTGTCTTGCTTAAGGACACAACGGACGTGACTAGCATGGTAGAAGGTGGGGATTGAATGGGGATTGAATGCATGCTAAGCTACACTAGTGTAGTTTAGCATGCTAGCCCGGTCAATGACACATCGACATATAGGCTAACAGGGGAAAGATATGCCTGTTAGCCTGTATGTCGATGTGTCATCCAACTGACAGGGCAATATATCTTTTCAACAAGTAAAACCTATGTGGATATGGGTAGTGTCAGTGCCTATTTCGTTCTCAATATGCTGATACGCTGAGGAAATGCGTTTCAACATTAGCACGGCTAATTACGGTTTCTGGTACTGTATGTGCATCAAACACATATGGGTGGTATTTGCTTGGCACAATATAATGCATTACATTTAATGATTTTCTACTTTGTGTATTGACAAGGTAGTAGGCTATAGGATTTATGCGTAACGTGGTTTTTGCGTAGTGGGGTTGGCTCATAGAATTGCACTCTGCACTGAAATATAGTGATGTGCGTACATGGAAAAGAATGCAGTGTGTCAGGTTGGATGCAACATGGAGTTATTTTAGTGTTGGCCTTGGCTTGCCATCAAAGTAGGCCGATGCGATATATAATTGTCATGTCTGTGTGATCATGTTTTGTTTTGGTTATGTTCAGGTTTGGTTTTTGGACTCTTTCTGCACTCTAGTTTGTCTTGTCACCATGACTACTTATTAGTTTCACCTGTCTCACGTTTTGCACTTGCGCAGCTGTCACAAATCATGTCTGTATTATTTAAGCCCATTGTTGCCAGGAAGTCAGCCTGGCGACATTATCATAACTCTGCTCACTTCATGCCATGCTACTTCTGTACCTTCATGCTACCATAGTTCCATGCCAAGTAAGTTTTTGTTTATTCATGTCACGTTTAGCAGTTCTTTTGTTTCATGTCCTTAGTCTACTTTAAGTGTAAGTTTTTGGTTTCATTAGTCAAGTTTGTTCTCCGCCATCGTGCGCGCCTTTTGTTTGCTCCCTTTTTTTTGTAGTTTGTTAGTTTTAAAATAAATATGTATCTACCTTCACGCCATGTCCAGTCCAACTTTACTTGCATCTCAGGAAAACAAAACCCTCAAAGTTCACATCCTGACCATAATATATTATATATTATTACATAGAATTATTTCGATGGTGGTAGACATTTTAGCAGGGTAATGCCAACAATCTGTCCCGACTCCTGACGAAAATATAGTTGCGTAACTTTACAAATACATTTGGCTAATCGACATCAGTAAAATGTGGCATAATTACTTAGTAAAACATCTTGCAAGAAGCATAAACAAGAGAAACCTACAGCGTAGGACTCGTCGATTGCCATTCGAAGTTCCTTGGAGTAGGATTCGGATTTGGCCGCC